>NC_132884.1:41131436-41431436 GCF_030463535.1 Salminus brasiliensis | reverse complement strand
GTGAATATTTTTTTATTGCTTATACATTTTATATATATAATTTTACACCACACACAGCTTCATGTCTGATTAGACAAATCAGTAAAGTCAATAGACTCGTACCACAGTAGAACCATGGCTGCCCTGGTATAATGCAATCTGGCAGTGATCTGCTCTAGTATAAGAGCAAGGTTTTACAAGAACACCCTGTTCAATCCTGAATTTTAGGATTTTTTTATGATTTTAAGCAAGCAATCTCCCAATAACATGGTGAACACTTAAGCAGCTGGACCACTCTCATTTTTATACATTAATTTTAAAAAGCTCAGAAATGTGATTGGCAGATTGACCGAATTCGATTAATGTGGAAACTTACTGAAAACTACTGTGATCTTCATAAAATAACTTTAGACCATCATATTGCTTGTATCACTTACACACTACTGTTACCAAACTGCAGTGCCTGCCTCATGATTTGTATTATTTAATTAGTTTAATTTCAGCTGTGTCTGTTCTTTATTTGACTTTTACTGTCTTCAGATTTCATTAAATGTCTTAGAATCCGACCCCTACGCTAACACTGTCCTTGAGAGCTCAAACATGTGAATGAACACCCACCAGCAGAGCAACCCACACATGCACAAAAAGACAGGAAACACATTTGTTGTAAGTTACATAAGCCTTATATTCTGACAGTTTTATATAAATATTGATGTGAAATCAATAAAATGGTCAGAAATTTCCTCTACCCATACAAGTAATGGAATACATCTATCTTCTGCGAAGGCGGTGATATCCGGCCTTTAGACATATGTCCCTGCTCTGCACTGTCGGCTCTTTCAGGGGATGATAAAAGCTGGTTTGACTGGATATCTTTTTTATATATTTATATATCTATATATACTAAAACTAGCAACATTTTACACCTTATATAGAACCTTAATATGACAATCTTTCACCCTCAAAGTTTATAAATTTGATAAATCTGACCCTACAGATGGTCGTTCAGATAGTAAATGAATTACTACACAAGGTATAGTGGTGGTGGTGTTTACCGGAATAAGGCCAAAACACATTTGTAGGTATTTGCATTCAATTATTTTTTGGTGCTGTATTGATTATGTACTGATAATTGATTCATTAAATAGTGGAACCTTTTCTGGTTGGTGATAATTTAAAAAATATATAATTGCAAGGGGCTTGCCTTGTAATTGAAGAACCATTTAACTAGGCAGAGAACCATTTACACATTCAAAAGGTTCTTTAATTACTGTAAAGTTGCATAGTAGGCTTTGAAGTACCCTTGAAGAACCCGTTTTTAAGATAATTAAGGTGGATAAAAATATTAAAATTAACTTTATTTACAAGCTTAATACAACAATGATTTTTTGATTCATGAGAAGGATCTTAAGTATGTCAACATAGCAGTACGCCCAATAACATTTAACAACATCCAGGAGAGATTATACTCTGGCAGTGGATCAGTTTTCACTCTCTATAGACATCATTCAAGCGTCAGTGAAATCAGATGATTGTATGAGGACGTTACACGAGATTACAGGTCAGAGAACCAATCAATGACAGGGATGTCCATGCCTGGATACTTTTGAAAGCTGACAGTATAATTATTAGTAGAGAAAAAAGACTGTAGAGACTCTTTTTCTACTTTTGAAGCTGTTTTCAATTTAAGCTGGCTCTAGACACAGATCAGCCATAACATTAAAACCACTGACAGATGACTTGGATTACTTTGATTATTAGGTTCCAATGATAGCTGTCAAGTTGTAGGTGATGTGTTGAAGCAGGCAAAACATCAGGCTTAGGGTCGTAGGGTGTTCCCGGTATGCAGTGGTCAGTACCTACCAAAAGTGCTATAAGGAAGGACAACCAGTGAACTGGTGACATGGACCACCGGCGGGTTACATGGACCATTAGGCAGGTGGTTTAAATGTCATGGCTGATTAGTGTACGACTGTATTTACATCAGATTATTCAACATTATACAAAACTATTATAAAAACCATCATTCCAGAGAACACAGTTCTTCCACTGCTTCTCAGCTCAATGCTGGGGGGCTTTATACCCCTCTAACCCATGTCTAGTACCAATAGGTTCATGTTTATCTGCTGTAGAGGGCCTGTTCTATTGACAATCTGTATCAGCAATGGGTACAACCTAAAGTAGCCGAATGTATTCATTAGAAGGGTTGTCCAAAAACATTTGGACATAGTGTCACTCCCCTTTGTGAAGACGATTCGTACTATTATGAAATAATCCTTTTTAATCCATTTTTCGAATAACTGATATTAATCCAGACATTAATCCTGACAGTGGTAATGTAAATTAAGCACAGTATAAATGTCACACTACAGATCGTTAATTTTTTAACTCAGGAATAATTGATGACTTTTGATGACCCATGAGTAGGTTCAGTGCTCTCTTCCTCTGTATTGCTGCTGTGCTCAAGATTGAGCCCAGTAGCAGGCGAAGGGTTACAGAACCCTTTAGCGACACTAAGAAGGTGAAAAAAAGCTGAGATAGATTCTCCACTGTACAACGTGGCCCTTTTGCAGAGTAAATACAGCGCTCAAGTGCCGCAATGGGGTCCCAGTTGAGCTGACCATGGCGTCCATGGGAGCTGAATTGGACGTGTTCTCATCGGATAGGAAAGATGGCTCAGGTCCTTTTTCCCTGTTGATCTAGAGCAGTGTTAGCCAGTTGAGGGTGTCTGTTAGGTCAATTGTGCAGATTGAATTGCGAAGAGTGTCTGAAAGTAGGCCACAAATAAAGAAGATAGAATTGACCAAGTGCTGTATTGATGATATACTGAGAACTGATTCTTTGACTCCTAACAGTGGTGGAACATTTTCTTGTTGGTGCTAATTTTGGAAGATTTCGTGACAAAACATCTACAAGAGGCTTGCCTCATAACTGAAGAATCCTTTAACGAGGCAGGGAACCATTTATGTATTCAGAAGGTTCTTTAATTGCTGTGTAGAACCATAGTACACTTTTAAGTACCCCTGAAGAACATCTTTAAAGGTGTAGATAAAAATATCAAAATTAACTTTATTTATAAGCTTAATAAAAACACATTATAAGGAGCAAGAGCTTGTCATTCTGAAGAAAGTAGTGAGATCTTGTCGGTGAGCTAGTCTGGTTTCTCCTGGACGCCACTCAGTCCAGCCAGCACAGCGTGGAGGATGTGTTCAACTCCAGCAGCAGCAGCAACAGCTTACCTGATTTACCATCATTAAGCCCTGATTTACCAAACTCTGTCCCCATAAACAGCTTTACTAGAATATGTAGAGAAGTACTGCTAATAGAATAGGACTCTTCGGAGCAGATAAACCTATTGGCACCTTGCTGCCTAATAGTAGGGTTGGCTAGAGGGGTATAAAGCCCCACAGCATTGAGGAGCTGTGGAGCAGTGGAAGAACTGTGTTCTCTGGAATGATGGATGGTGGAGCTTCATCCAATACTTTTGGGATGAGTTGGGTAGTTGGGGATGATAAGGTGGGGTGATGATCATCATCCAACATCCTGACCTCACTAACGCTCTTGTTACTGAATCCGCACTCAAATCCTCACAGCAATGCTCCTCCAAAATCTAGTAAAAAGCCTTCCTCCCTGGACAGTAGAAGCAGTTACTCCAACAAAAGACAGGATATTTTTAGAAAGTAGTTGACGTCTGTTTTCAGCTTTGGTTGGGTTCTGTACTGTTGGATTTGGTAGAGTTTGTAGAGGATTGATTGTTTTCTTAAGAAACCCAGTTAAAAGAGCAGTCCAGTAATCTATCTGAATAATAACTCTACTTGTAAGAAACGCATGAAAAAGTTTCTTGCACCGCTCTGGGATAGAAAAGCCTGTAATATTCATTTCTCAAATGAAGGAAAAAAACAGCTTTAGTGACTGTGTTTACACAGGGGATAAAAAGCAAAGGGACCTACTTTCCCTTACATAGCCACTGACCTGCTATCCAGTAGCTTTTCATTTCCATGTTTCACACATTAAAAATAGAGTACAGTCTTACAGTTACACAGCGCCCCGAGTTTTCCAAAAGCTTATTAGCTTTATGAGCCACTTGCTTGCTTTATCATTTAAGAATCATCTTAGTGCTGATGTGCTTTTAGGAAACCCAGCATCCTCGTTCTTGATCAGAAGAGCTTCACTGTTTACTCAAGAATAACCTCAGCTAGTTTAAATAGACAAAAAATTCCAAGATACCTCTAATCTTAGACTCTACTAAACACAAGTCAATATAGAGATCACAATACTCTACTCTTCACCCAAGTCCTCTCAGAAGAGGAGGGTCTTCAGTCTGGGTTTGAGGACAGCGAGCGTTGGACACCCAGGGGAAGTTCGTTCCACCACTTCGGTGCAGGACAGTAAAAAGTCTGGACGCTCGTCTTCCGTGGATCTTAAAGGATGGCAGGTTGAGCCGAGCCGCACTTGAAGCTGGAAGGGCTCTTGGTGCAGATCGGCTTTTGACCATCGCTCCAATACGGAGAGGCTGGTCCGTTCTTGGCTTTGTAGGCCAGCATCAGAGATTTAAATCCAGGAAGCCAGTGAAGAGGCCACAGCGACTGCCGGCCTCACCATCAGCATCGCTTTTACATCATTAGCAACACTTCTGCAGCATTAGCATCGCTACTGCAGTGACTGCCAGCCCCACCGAGCTTTGCCACCGCTGTGGGAACATTGGATTTTCTGCGTTAGCATTGCTACCACGCAGGTCGCCGGACTGGCCAGCATCGCTATTGCGCAATTAGCATTGCATTGATTTCTTTATTTTATGAGCAAGGCCGCGACGATTGCCAGCCTCACCCAGCATCGCTTTTATGTCATTAGCAACACTTCTGCAGCATTAGCATCACTACTGCAGTGACCACCAGCCCCACTGAGCATTGCTGCGTTAGCATCGATAATGTGCAGACTGCTGGCCTAGCCAGCATCACTAGCATGGTGTTTATTACCCACCATGGGTCGTTTACATCTAAAAACTAGTAAATATATGGTCTACATCTTAAGGCTCTTAGGGCAAGGCTTAAGTCCTTTACCAGGCAGGGTGACGGGAAATGCTACAGGACCCAAACTCCCCATTGCTAAAATGCTATTGACCATTCAATGCAGCCAGTGGCGGTCCGGTAAAGCTAGGCTTGTTTGTTTTTTCTTGATAATGGAAGTTTGGACCGTGTGCTTAGCTGGTGAGCCTACCTGTATTAACAACTTATCTAGTATCTAATCATTCATGGCTCAAATGCCACTAGCAAGGTGTCGTGGCATTGGCTGTGTTAGGTGATTCAGGGTATTCATTATAGAGGTTAACTGGTCCAGAGTGGTGCGTTGAGTCTTCATTCACCTCTGGCATCAATGGCCTGTGGGGCACCACTGTTGGTAGGGTGGTGGCATCTTGAAAAATGCCAAATTTGTTGGATGCTGTAGAGCCGTCTTTGTGAAGGTGTACCAAGAATGGACCAAAATGTGGTGTTTTAGAAACAAAGGGATTTACCTCAGTGTTAATTAGCAGCACATTTTACCGAAACTGAGCATTAAGGTACTGTGATTGGATCAGGGACCAAATCAACTGGATCTGGACCCCCATTAAGCCCCCATTAACCATTAACATTCAGTTCATTTTTGGCTTGTGTTAGCAGTTTAAGCTATTGGTCACCCTCATTTCGTTTTCCCCATTTCTCACCAGCTTGTGCACAGGATACACTCTTCCATGGCCCGAGCTGGAGAACTGAACCCACTGACCTGATTCTACCCATCCACTCCCCAAATCAAGAGGCTGTTCTAACATGCGAGGCGTCTGGCGTCCCTTCCCCACAATACAGGTGAGCGTTCCCCTTTACTATTCAAGACTATTTGTAAGTGTTCAGTGCTTCTGTGCTACACTTCAGTGGTTTGGTTTTGGCAGTGCCTCCCCCCGGGGGATCGAATGGGAGACTAATAGTACTGATTGCTATTGATTTTCCGGGGGAGTGGTGATTTGTTTGTCCCATCAGTTTACCTCTGTAGAAATACGGTAACCTACTGTATTGTCAAGTGCCTCTGCTCCACAGCATCTCAGCATGACCTGATTTTCCATGAGCTTCTACTTGAGCTTTTTTTCCCCCTATGTTACATCGACCTGATACGCTAAATGGCTTAATCTGAATATTATGAAAGTAAAGGCGAGTTCAGTGCTGGAGCAACACAGCTGTACAGGTATAGACTTATTATTTTCCTGGTGTGTGCAGATCTCAGTGTGAGCTTTGGGTTTTCTCAAGCTTGATGTATTAGTCCCACCTGGAGAGTAATGTACACTTTCATTGCAGTGGGGAGGAAAAATGGCTTTGAATATAGGAAAGATCTAAATGACTAATTTGTGCTCAAGATTTCCAAGATACCAAGTCCCCTGCTTGGTCCCCGGGGGGACGTCTGGCCTGAAAATAGCAGCCGGCACTGCCTCTGTGGTAGATTGTGTTTCAGAGCTTGGGTCAGCATCATGCAAATCCTCAAGCAAGTGCTTTGGGGGCGGCAGGGGAGGGGAGGGGAGGGGAGGGGAGGGCGAGACAACCTTGCGAGTGACATTCCATTAAATGTATGCATTTCCCTTTCTTTAGCGGGGAACACAGGCCTAGCTCAACAGTGGGGTGTGTGATTATACTCACTGTGCAAGATGAGGGGGTTCAGGAGAGGAGCTAAACCATTACACTAACAGGCACTGTGCGAAACAAAGGGAACGAGTGCGCCGCTCACCACTGCTCTTCAAACAGATTGGGATTTCGCTCTCTAATTAGACCGCTCAGCTCCTGCCTTATTTATGAAGACTTTGGTAAACACAGAGGCGGCATGCTGCCGTCACAGGATCACACCTGACTTTTTTATGTATGGCAACCACAGAGCAACACCATAGAAACCACTTGAAACACCCTAGCCACTTCTAAAATTCCTTAACCCATCAGAAATGGCATAGCAACCATTCAAGCAACCACTTAGCAAAGCCATAGCAAAACCTAGGATACCATATTGACCCCCTAGCATCACTGTAGAAACCACTCGAAACACCCTAGCCACTTCTAAAATTCCATAGCAACCCATCTAAAAATGGCATAGCAACCACCTAGCAATACCATAGCAGCCTTCCAGCAACTACTTAGCAATGGCATAGCAAAAACCTAGGATACCATATTGACCACCTAACAACACTATAGAAACCACTCGAAACACCCTAGCCACTTCTAAAATTCCTTAGCAACCCATCTTGAAATGGCATAGCAACCATTCAAGCAACCACTTAGCAAAGCCATAGCAAAACCTAGGATACCATATTGACCACCTAGCAACACTGTAGAAACCACTCGAAACACCCTAGCCACTTCTAAAATTCCTTAGCAACCCATCTAGAAATGGCATAGCAACCATTCAAGCAACCACTTAGCAAAGCCATAGCAAAACCTAGGATACCATATTGACCACCTAGCAACACTGTAGAAACCACTCGAAACACCCTAGCCACTTCTAAAATTCCATAGCAACCCATCTAAAAATGGCATAGCAACCATCTAGCAATACCATAGCAGCCTTCCAGCAACTACTTAGCAACGGCATAGCAAAAACCTAGGATACCATATTGACCACCTAATAACACTGTAGAAACCACACGAAACATCCTAGCAGCCGGGTTCTTGCTGGTTATTAGTGGTAATTTGTGCTGGATAATCTAACTTAACCAGTGAAAGTTAACATGTTTTGTGATGATGTTGTGCAAAGCCACCTGTAATACTTTAGCAACCACCTAGCACTACCATAGCAGCCAGCTATCCAGCAACCGCTCTCCAAAACTGCAGCTTTACAGGAGAAGGAAAAACCTTTATAACTTTCAATGGAAGTCAATATAAAAATATTTTTTCCAAAGATAGAAAAAAAATCTTTTTCTAAAAAAATCTTTTTGGAGCATTTCTATTGGTCCAATCATGAAAACATAGACACTATGTAAACAACTGCCAGATTCACATTATGTCTAAAAGTGAAAAAAAAAATTTAAGACATAAAAGTTTGCATGACAGCAGTGGAACATTCTCAGAATATACCAATGTTTTTGTTCTGATCTGTTCTGATTGTCTGATAGTCCAGGTTGTAACATGACCTCCCAGTAATATACTGACCAAACCTGTCTGGACAGGGTGCCAATGGTATGTTTGGGAACTTTACTAGTGTTTACATACTACCATCTATCCATTCATCCATCCATCCATCCCTCCATTTATCCATCTATCCATCCCTCCATTTATCCATCCATCCCTCCATCCATCCCTCTATCCACCCATCTATGCATCCCTCCATTTATTCATCCATCCATCCATCCATCCCTCCACCCATCCCTCTATCCATCCATTCATCCATCCATCCATCCATGCAGTTGCAGAATTATTGAGTGTGAGTCAGGAATTATTTAAAAACTACTTATTTTTTTTTATTTATTTTAATGCAAAGAAATACTCAGTTTTCCATGATGTGCGAATTCAGGAATAAATGTAGGAGGCTAGCTGTCATTTCGAAGGTTTTGATAGGAAAGTGATGACTTGCAGTACACTCGCAGTATCTACCCCATCCGTCTTCACTAGTCTGGTCCATAGAACACTTTTAATATGTTAACTTTTCTCTGTTGAGAAATTAGGAACTGCAGTGTCAACACTGATCGCTGTTTGCCGCTACAGTTAAGATTGACTTGAAGGTTAAAAGACAGATAAAAAAGAGGAGGAAATCAGGGGAAATATGTCATGGCATGGCTTACTTTGAAGTCAGCAAATATTTGAAAAGATCCGTTTTTGAAGATTCTTAATCTTTTTGATTTGAATGAAAAGCCTTACACCTACAGCACCGTCTCCGCCGTAACATTGACATGGCGTTCAGGGAGTTGCCGGAAGCTCCAATATAAAATCTGCGCTTCTCAAACAATGATTTCAACGGTGTCAGGAGAAAAGGATCATCTGATAATGTTCTACCCGATCTGCCATTTGAGAAATTCGCGCATGGCAGCGAAATCTCCACGCGGCGTCCGTCTCTGGCAAACCAGAGCAGCACACGCCCCGACAGGTGAAGCCTCCTACATCCGGCTCCCTAATGCACACAGCGCTTCCCACGGAGCAGGGGAGGCAGCTAAATGTTGACTCAAGGACACCGTCTCCGGTCCAACTGCAGCTAGCGAAAAAGCAGCCCAGTCCCCGAAGAAGATTCTGTTACTTTCTCGCTTCAGAGTTGTTTTTCGGAGTCTGGTCCTATTCCAGCGAGGCCGGCGTGAAGCTTGAAGAATTACCCAGCACCAGGAGTTTTTTTGTCTCTCCGTCTCAGATTCCCACTGAGCTGCGAGCGCAACGTTGAGTCAAAGAGGAGTGTTTTTGGCGTGCTTCACATCTTTCCCACAAAGGCTGCTTCAAGAAACTTGGAATATTTGTGCTCTTTTGTAGCGACAGAGCTGCTTTTAATAGGATAAAATGGGCCTTTGTGACTGATTAGTGCAGCTCCTGTCAGCCAAAAAGATGTTCATGTTGTTGTTTTAGGTGACGTAACACTGTTGCATGGGATTGTCATTAAAAATGATCAGTATAAGCAGCAATGCTTATAAATGATAGTGGATTTAGATAACTGTGTCTTACTGAGCAACAGTGCAGTTATTGACCTCAATCTCAGTTCTTGTTTTCTTTCCTTAAAATCACCAAATACAAGAAAGAACCAGCATTATAAAAGTTAACCAGATAAGAATAAACTTTCATTTATTCATTTATTCTTTTATTTATTTAAATCTATTGGAGCCTTAACACAGAAGACCTATTACACACTAAGGCGTATTACTCAGTAATTACAGGGACTTCTACACAGAACAAGACAACCATAATCACCATTAGTGTTGGTCTCTGCGTTTAACCCATCCGTGTAAAGAACACACACACTAGTAATCAAACACACACTAGTAATCACACATGCCCGAAGCCTTGGGCAGCCATTGCTGCAGTGCCCGGGGAGCAGGGAGGGTGAAGGGCCTTGCTTAAGGTCCCAACAGTGGCAGCTTTCCGAGCCCCAGTGGTGGGGCTATTCTCTGGCAATTAAGGTTTGTAATATCGCTTTCGGCCCGCCGGTGGTCAGTAGGCTTTTTAAGGGGGTAGGGCAATGTTACCTCTTTGTCTATGGAATCCTAAATGTCTCTATTTATTCTGTTTAATCTCCTTTTCTCTGTCAAAAACATGATCCACATGTGATCTAACAAAGCTGACATTCATAGACGCTTGTTCAGTCTCAGAAACTGAGACTGAGTCTTCTGCTCAACAAACACATGCATAGGAAGATAAGTCGCATACAGATGACAAACAAAGCTTTTACCGATCCGAACTGTGCTCTGAATTAGCCACACTTTACTTACTTAGAAAAAAAATCCAGGGCATCCAATCGACTAAATTAGTGAGCTCAGGATGTTGGATGATCAACACCTCACCCCACATCATCCCCAAGTCAACTCATCATCCCAAAAGTACTGGATGGAGCTCCACCAGCCATCATTCCAGAGAACACAGTTCTTCCACTGCTATACAGCTCAATGCTGGGGGGCTTTATACCCCTCTAGCCCCACGCCTGGCATTAGGCAGCATGGTGCCAATAGGTTCATGTTTACTATCTGCTCCAGAGAGTCCTATTCTATCAGCAGTACTTAGTCAGCAATGGGTGCTACAACTTAAAGTAGCTGAAAGTATTGATTAGAAAGGGTGTGGCCTTTGTTCTTTGACCCTGAGGTGCTTTTATAACAAAGTATATATACTGTTTTATGTTATACGGACAAACCATTTTTTACAGTGTGGGATAATGTGGGAAAATGATAACGATACATTATCCTGAAGCCTTACAAATTACATTTGGATTGAACGTCCTGGACTCCAGCTTCAATTGGGTTTAGTCTGGAAGTCTGGGGTTTAGACTGTCCTTTAAAATCAATCTGAAACACCCAGCAGATAACACACACTGCAGTTTTCATAATCCATCGGTATCGCTGAAACCTAACATGAATGCCGCTGTGTAACGCTTGGTACCAGTGAACCAACATAGACAATACTTCAGTCAGCACTAATTAATGAGCCACAGACTGAATCCTCAGGGAGAAACAGGTCTGCAGTTTGGCAGAGGTCACTCCAGGAGTGTCTGGGAAGCAGAGGGGAAGGTTGAGGACGAGTCTCTTGCAAAATTGATGCAGCCCTGAAGGTCAGCCAGAGTTCATACAGACTAGGCCAGGATCCACAGCATTCCTAGCCACACAGTCCGCCCGGGGCTTAGCAGTTTAAAGCACCACAGCCATCATCCCTGGCCCAAAAGTGCTGTGGCCTTTGTGTGGCTTCATGGCAATAAAGGCATGGACATAATATGAGTGAAGTATCGGGGAAAATTGAGAAGCAATACCAGGCAGCAGAACTTCAGACCCAGAACTGTCATTATGTGCTTTACCTTCTGTGCTCTGATGCAGGAGTTTCATCCACAAATGATCCCCAGCGTCAGTTAAAACACATTATGTCCTCCCGGTAAAGCCACAGTCTGGTGAAAAATCTCATTTGCACAATTTTTCACCATTATCCCAGCAAGACATGATGGGTGTCTGAGGTTTGTCTGAGATCCTTTGTTTTGCACTGGAGCTACAGTAGGAGGTTAATGTTGCTAACACAAATGTAGTCTATGTTTATGGATGCACATTTTAATAAAAAAAATAAAACATAGTGTTTTATCATTCATCTTAATTTTTACCATTTTCACTTAATGAAACACATAGTGTGGCAGTTGTTGTTTTTATTGTGTCCAAATATGGACAAATATGGACCAATAAAATTTCTCCAACATGACTGGGAATATATTATATAATATGGGGTTATTCTATTTCTATTTTTACATTCACCTTTATTGAAAGGTATGATGTTTTTTGCCTTCTCTTGTAAAAAAGGTGGTTTTGGAGATACAAGGTTTTTGTGTGACAGTGATAATAAAAAATATTATTATTATTATTATTATTAATAATTAAAATAATAATAATAATAATAATAATAATAATATGATCATGGCACATTTTATATCATGTTTCAGTAAATAAATATGAATTGTGTAAAAAAAAAAAGTCATATACATTTCGCTGCTGTCCAATGAAAACCATGCATCTCCATTTGTGTCCGTTTTTAGTTTTCTCCATGGTTTGAACCCTGTAGCTGATTCTGTACTTCTGTGTTAATAATTCTGGATGAATAGAAATGCTCAAAGGGCTTGGAATTTTACATTGACTTCCATTCAGAGTAAAAAACAGTTTTGCCTTCTCCTGTAAAGTCACCATTCTGGACATACATGTTTTTTACGTTGGACCGCTACAATTTATTTTCAGCAGAGGATTTTTTTTTACTTATTTTAATTGTAGTTTTTTTTTTTACATTTTGCATATAACTGTATTCTAATATAAATGTTTTGGTGAAAAGAATTGCTTCATAGCTTCTTGTCTAATATTAGGATCTGCAACCCTTTGCCTTTATGGACTGGACTTTATGTCCAGTTTGGTTTATTCTTTTAAATTGACTTTGTTCTTCATGTCTATGCAGAGCACATCATCGCCCCTTCCACTTTCCAGTATGAGCACTGTTAGGTGTGCAGGTCCACACTGGTTCTCCAGATATAATGGAACACCAAGACAGCAAAATCCTGCATGAACTCTAGCTGAAACAGAGGAAGAGTTGCGAGACAGAGGAAGAGTTGACTAACATGGACAGTGTAATCCTTACCTGACAAAACTGATGCTATTATTAAGGCAAGGGCATGAGGAGCTGGGTATTATATGGTATAAAGCGGCATATGGATTGGCACAGGTGTGCACTGGAAGCGGTGCGGTGGTGTTTCCTCCTCTAGTTTAAGAGTGCATTTAGACATCATTTGTCATTTGTCATTTGGTACCAAAGCAGCTTTTAAAACACTGCTGCATTTTGGTTCTGATTCGTTTAGTGTTTAGATGGACAAGTTGGACATCAAACCTAACGATTTGTAAAGAAAGGTCATCCCACTGAAAAGGTTTTATCTGATGCAGGCTTATCTAATGCAGCCCTATAACACAGGAGTAAGCATGCCAACCCAGCAGAAGCAATAAAACATTACAAAGTTGGATGTCATGAATAAAAGAAGCAGAGTAACAGCCAAAATAGACCTAAATACAGCGCAGGCACTTTCTCACTGTGTTTCAACAGCAGGTCTCTAAAACTCCTCAGGTTCTCACACATAGACCTACAACCTGTTTTACACCAGGAGAAAAAGCATGAAATTAAAATGTAAAGTTACTGATGGTGACACTGCAAATTATGATTCCAAATTCTTAAAAACCTTTATCTTGAACATTTCAAAAGCCTCTATTTATGCTATATATTATGCTACATTATGTATTAGACCAACACTAATGTTAGCTCAACTGCAGATGCATGCTGCAGATGCATGCTAGCTGGCTGTGTTTATCTTGTAAGTATTCTGTGTGTGTTTGAGAGTGTCCAGCGTTTTTTAGTAGAATTCAAGTGATGGGATTTATCGGATGCGATGATATAGCATATTTATAATCGAATGCATATAGATATGACTGCTGGAGAACAGTTTCAAAAGCCTCTATTTTTAGTGACATATAATAATGTGTTCGTTTCTAAAATACACTTTACTAAGTTGCGATTTCATAGAAACAAATATCTGGGGAAAAACAGAGATGTGCGCCCAAGTTTAGGCTTCCATTTCTGGTTAGCTAACATTAGCCTCATAGCTCCACATTGCATAAGCTAAAAAAAGCAAACTCCAGACTACAGTGTCTTGACTGCCTGACTAGCATTTATTACAGAAAGCAAAACATAGTAAGGTTGATATTTCTTTGTACTGTGTCTTTAATGCAAATCAGGCTCCCGCTTTTAACCTCAGAACCGGAGGAGCAGTGTCTGGACTGTTTGAGCGGAGTTGGAGTGGAGCGCAGGTCTGCAGAACAGTAAATCATCAGAGAGAGGACTGAGAGCAGGGCTGTTTAAAATGCAGAGATGACACACACACACTCACACACACACTCACACACACACACACATACACACACAGAGTCGGAGGTGTGTTTGCGCTGCTCCTCATTAGCCCTGCTCTGCTCTGATCTTTGTGAGCAGAGGTTGCCCTCCTCGCTGAGCCCTAAACCAGGCTTTTTTGAGAGATAATTGGAGCTGCTTTGTACAACACATTATTTTTTTGTTTGTGGCCAAAAGTTACATGTTTTGAGTGTGTCCATATCTTTTTTGCTGCTTAGGGTTATACTGGGGAACAGGATGGAAATACACAAATGCATACAGTGACCATGATGATGCTGATGCTGCTGATGCTGATGAGACTCTAGAAACAGTGCTGCACTGAATTGACTTCATTTCCACATGTACACACATGGACAAAATTGTTGGTACCCCTCGGTTAATGAAAGAAAAACACACAATGGTCACAGAAATAACTTGAATCTGACAAAAGCAATAATAAATAAAAATGCTATGAAAATGAACAAATGAAAATCCAACATTGATTTTGAACCATGATTCAACTGAATTATTTTAAAATAAACTCATTAAACAGGCCTGGGGTACCAACAATTTTGTCCATGTGTGTCAAAATGAAGTGTTTTCATGTAGAAATTATGCTTTTTTGTGGTGATTAGTGGTGAAGCCAGGCATTCAGACTTTTTCACCCCGCTGTTTTGTTTTTTTATTGTCCTTGGCCAATGAAAAACATGTATCTCACAAATGGTTCTTTTACAGGAGAAGGCAACAATGTTCTTTACTTTGAATGAAAGTATAGAAGAATAAGAATCAATACGTAATCATTTATTCCAAGTAATTTAGAGCACTTCTTTTTTTTATCCGATTTTTCACCCATTTTCTCCCCAATTTGGACCATCAATTACCCAACCTGTACATCATACCCCCTCCCCGATTGCCCACAATGCCTTTGACACTAGTGAAGGCGGAACAACACACGCCCCACCCGACACGTGCAAAGTCAAGCCTCTCATTTTTTTAACTGCCGCCGATGGAACATCATTAGGCAATCATACCCGGCTGTGACACACCAGCCCGCAGACACCAGCGATGTCGAGAGAGAGCGCCATCTACCCACTCTAAAGAGAGCAAGGCCAATTGGACTCTCTCTGGGCCTCGGTTGCCGATGGCTAGCAGCATGACCGGGATTCGAACCTCGGCGATCCTCTGATCATAGTGACAGCGCCTCAGTCTGCTGGACCACTATTTTCACAGAATATAAACGACAGTACTGATGATGCACCACTGATGATCTGAAGCTCAATGCCATGAAATCTGCATACGCATGCAGGCTACATCGAGCAGCTCTTGGCACACTGCTCATTACAGACTTCATTCAAAACAGCTTCATTAAGTAGAAGCTCCTTCACCAGCTCTACGTCACCTCGGTAGAGTGAAGCTCTTTCAGCCTCACTGTTGAAACGAATGGAGGAATGAATGAACAGCCATTGTTTGTTGTTTACTCATTTAGCTACTGAGTGGTGCAGCTATGGCACTGGGTCTCAGTGTGTGTGTATGTGTGTGT
Organism: Salminus brasiliensis; assembly: GCF_030463535.1. Classification (NCBI taxonomy): domain Eukaryota; kingdom Metazoa; phylum Chordata; class Actinopteri; order Characiformes; family Bryconidae; genus Salminus; species Salminus brasiliensis. The sequence continues at coordinate 41,415,842 of NC_132884.1, read as the reverse complement.
GAGCACATTCCTCCTGCTGAACGGTTGGTAAAGCTTTTCTCAGCCTGCAGAGAGGACTCAGCCACCCTATCAGCTCAGTCTGCTTTCTGTCCTCGTCCATTACTTTCAGTAAAGCTCCAGTGGTCCTCTTCTCTCCACTCGCATCCATACAGATCCTACAAGAAATAGGCTCCTCTATTTCCAAACTAACAGGCACGACAGACAGCAATATGTGTGAATGTATTACAGCGGTCACACAGTTAAGCATGGCCACAGTTAGGCCGGAGGAAGAGCTAGGGGGTAGAAAATAGCTGCCGCATAGAAATGGAAAATACACACTTTTTTTCTGAAACCAGAGGTCCATTTACCTTCCTTTCAGTGCAGTCGGTTAGGCAAGACGCGACTGGAATGTGGTGTCTTTAGTTCTGCGCTATATAACAATACTAAATGATAAATTAAATATTTAATAATTGTTTTTTTTTTATTTGATAATTAAGCTTGTATAATGTAGGAATTTTCATGGTGACAGTACAGATGAGTATATATATATATATATATATATATATATATATATATATTTTTTTTTTTTTTTTTTTGTAGATATCACAGTGAACCATTGCCATTTGATTCCTGATCATCTTAATATTTTTCATCTTTAACATTTGTAAAAAAAAGAACAAAGAAAACAAAAGATATAAACAATACATTTTGCTCTTCCTGTAAATCCTGTAATATTCTTCAGAATTCTTAAATTAGGAACAAACATTAAAAATGTATAATTGTAGGTTTTCTAGAAAGTGAACAAAGCTCAGCCTCAGAACTAAACACCCAGCGAGATCTTAGAAAAGTTTGCTGTTGTCATTACAAATGAATACAGTTTAATATTGTAGTTTTTCATGTGATGTTGTGGTGGGAGAAGGGAGTTTGGGCTTGGGCTTCATTAAAGTCATTAAATTGAGGTTAGATTAGTTTAAGACATGATAAGTTCAGTTTATTAAAAATGCAATTGATCTAATAATGATTGATGGGATAAAAAATTTAACCTTTTTTTAATACGGAAAAATGAATATCTGTGAACAGTAATAAGCCCTACATACTTTTTAAAAAATTACAAAACACCTAACTGGAAGCCATTTGTGGCAAAAAAAAAAAAAAAAAAAAAAAATACGATCATAGTTCAATTATACAAGAACTTTGTATAATTCTTGGCATTTTTCTTTACATTCTTTGATTTAATGTAAAGAATGTATAATGTGATGAACATGATGAATGGACCAATAGAAATGCCATAAAAAAGTGTACATTTACTTACATTAAAGGTAGTTTTCTCCTTCTCCTGTAAAGTTTTTTATTAGGTTACATTTAAGTTACAATTTGTACATTTAAGTCAGTTGTTTTATTATAAACCTTTCAAGTTTAATCAAGGAGTGTATGTTAATACTATATTCTACAAATAGCTCAACACAGTAAGATTATCTGCTTAATTCCATCTGGTATTTTTAATGTTGGTTCACAGTTAATTGGTTGTAAATGTTAATTGGTGTACATAACCTTCCTTTACTTGTTAGCTACTCTAGCCTCGTATCTCCAGTACACTAAACTTCAGACACCAAGCATGTCTTGGCTGATTGACTGCATTTGTGGTAAGTGTGGAAGTTTGACTCTTTGCACAACTTTCACTTTAAGTCTGATAGACTCTTTGATATTTCAAACTTTATATGCATAATTACGTACAATTAGAATCAAAGACTTGACAAATGAAGCCAAAGCCAGTGCAGTCTGCAGTCTGTATAAAAGAGGGGTGAAAGACAGATGGCCTGAACACACTTGTGTGTTCAGAGGTACGTTTTAGGGCACATTTCTCAGTGTCGATTAAAGCGAATGTAACATTTGTGTCTCAAACGCTGATTAAAGAAGTCAGATTAGCTCAAAGCATTATAAAATAATAATGAGGGGTGAGAATCAGCATGAGAGACAGCTCCAGCGTGGCTTTTGTAGTCTGTCGGCTCTGAGTTTGGGGACAGTCAGGGCTGCTTTTTATAAGAAAGAAGCAAGCACTGTCTTCCCCACTCATTAGTTTCATAGCAGAGGAATAATATTGATTTTTTTTCTTTTTCTTTTTTTTTCTCTGCTAAAATCAGCATTTCACACATTTCCGAGCTGTAACACTAGCAGCCTCATACTAATGACCAATCTTGTCTTTTCTTGAATCATAAAGAGAGGAATTATTAGCATCCACCTCTCTTCTGAAGGATTGTTTATGAAAGTACTTTTCTGGAGATTCAATATGAGGCCCTCTAGAGCTGCAGAGTTAATGTCCAGCAGAGTTATCCAACTTACATGTTTGCATCGTTGGTTTACATTTTTCTTTAAATCAGTGCCTAATCTAAAAAGTCAGTGCCACTTTATATAGTATTCCTAATGAATGTATAATTACACATGAACTGTCCGTGTAAAGCAATATGCAACTACTGGTGAAGAATCGTTACAGCACCAGTGGTTCATATACACCACTGTACAGTTTTAGTCTTCTGTAAAAACTATAATTAAAGCTGCTTATCTGGGCAGTAAATGTTTATTTGCACTGTAAAACACTAATATTAGATTAAACACTAATAATAACATTCTTGCAGAACGTGGTGGTGGTTCTCCATCACTGTGTTCATCATTAGAACATCTCCAAAGTTCTCTTTATGGAGTCTAGTATTATTTAGAGTTCTCCTCAGATCAACACCTGGTTTGGTGGTAAATCAGGGCTTAATGATGGTAAATCAGGTGAGCTGCTGCTGCTGCTGATGATGATGGAGTTGAACACATCCTCCATGCTGTGCTGGCTGGACTGTGGGGCGTCCAGGAGAAACCTGGAGGAACCGAGCTCTGTTCTTCAGACTAGCTCACCGACAAGATCTCACTACTTTCTTTCTTCAGAATGAGAAGCTCTTGTTTCTTCTTTTTACTGGATTTATATTTACCTGCAACTGTTCTGATGAGATCTGGAGCTTCTACAGTAAAATCCCTCTTACTGCTGAGAGAGATGGTTTACAATAATGTGATTTGGTGCCTGGAACCTTTGCAGAGTAAATAAAAATAAAATTACCCTCATCTGATTACATATATAACCACATATATGCTGGTATATACTATTAAGTTATGGACGAGGACTATATTTAAATGCACTTATGTGAGTCAGAAGCTGATACATGTGTTCGTACATAAGATGTACTACAGTAATCCATCTGTAACAGTGAATACATCACCTGTAGTGGCACTGTTTTAGTCTGGATTATTAATAGTAACTACATAGTTATTAGAGGCATTACTACAGTATAATAAAGTGTCACTGAAAAGTCAAATGAAAGTGGATGTTTACTGGTGAAGCTTCTGATGGCAGTGATTGAAATGGTCAGAATTGCCAGACAGCAAGACAAATGATGGATTGGTATCCTCCTCATCAGCCATTAGAGCCTCTGTGACAGCCCGGTGCGCTGTACAGAGAAAATACATTCACACCTTCAATCAGAAATCCTGTTTTGTTATAAACGCAGCCTGACGCCTGTCAAAATCAATCAATGTCACTTTATAACAAATTATCTTTCTCAAGACACTGGATGTCTTTCAGTCTTTTTGTCAGTCCTCTTGATGGCTTTGTGGACATATTTGAATTGTTAAGGTTTTCTGAAATAAAGCAGAGACTCAGCCTGATGGATAACCATTATGCTATCTTTATATTTGTCGGATGAAGTGGTTGCTTATGATCCATGTGCTTAGCTAGCAGTGTTGGGGTAGCTATTTAAAAAAGTAGTCCATAATAAATGAAAAGTGACCTCTGTCAATGCTACTGAGGTGGTACTATTTTACTATTTTACTCTGGAATATGTCCTTACGGTACTTCCTGCTTGATCACAGGGATGCAAATTTGGTCAGTCACTAATAAGGCTGATTGTTTCTGTCCAGAAATACAACGTATTTGGTTTTTTTGCCCATCCACTAATAGCGATGTTCAATGAGGCTGTGGTTGAAATGTCTCCCAGAGCTACAAGATTAGAGCTTGCATCTAATGACCGTAATCTTGAGTTTACTGAGGCAAATACAATGTGATAAGCATTTGTGTTGTTTGTGATGTGTCTAAATTACGCAGCACCGAATTTCCGCAGGACAAATGTTTAAACAGTTGGCTGAATGAACTGGCATACTGCCCAGCACTAACCCAACACTATTAGACATTACTTAGTGATCTTTTTCCCTCAGCACTGCATTACTGCATTATCCATCGCACTTCTACAATTCAGCCTTGGTTTCATCCACTGACAAGACATAAGGAACTGAGCAGGGTCGTGTGGTTCTTTCTTTAGAACAGCAAACCAGACTGTTCTGTTCTCGAGGCCTTCCAGTGCTCTTTATCTTCCTCTAGTGTACCCTTTTAGATTCTGTAATTGAAGAGCAGTAGTTCAGAAATCGCTGAATGGGTTTTTTGCTAATTGCAGCAATTTAAGGTTAGTGTCTTTTACTCAGCCTGTACTCAAGAGAGTATTCCTTATCTGGTGGATCAGTTTTAAAGGTTTTTCTCTCAGGCTGCAAGTTTCGATTTTGACATTACAGACAGTGAAACTTTAAAACAAAAAACTTAACTTATTTAAAGTACCATTTAAAATTTTCAGCATGATAACCCAACCTTCACCCCTAAAGGTGTACATTTAAATAATTCAAAATTAACATTGACTAATAAATTGTTAAACATTTTCACATATTATTTTTATGCTGAAGAAACCACAAAAATGGCTTTAGAGCATTTCTGCACCTTTACCCTCATAAAGGTTGCAGAGGTCCATGAATATGCATGAATATGCTAATAAAAAGGAGAAAAAAAAGTGTCCTCCTGCCATCACAGACCCTTTTCCCCCCACTAACGTGGTAACACTGTGCTATTATCTCTGGCATGATAACACGTAGGAGAAAGGTGTCACGGATGTTGACATAAAGGCTGCTCCTGCCTACTGCTTTAATCAAACCTAACATTTTGTTCCAAATCCAAATATAGCTTGAGAACGCTCTCACAAATTATGTCCAAGCCTGAACGGAACTGACTATTTCACCCGATTTCATTCTCCAACACACTCACGGGTTAATTAGAAAAGGTGCTGGGAATCGACTGAAAGGATGCTCACAGTTTTTGTTCCTTTGAACGATTGTGAGGGTCTCAAGGCCTCATTACCAACAACACAAGTGAATCCAGCATGCCAAATAACAGAACCGGGGACCAAGAATACAGACAAACACTGAAGCAGGGCTCAGAGCAGAGCAGGACAACACCTATTTAAAACCGGAAGTCAACGCTTTCTGCTGTAGTTCTTTAGGTTCTAGGTGTTAATTAGTTAGTTAGGACCAATGTGTGAGTAAGTGTGAGGACCAAACTTTAATAGTTTAGTATCATGATAGTAAATACCTAAACAAAATGATAATGATATTACCATCATATTTAAATATTAAGCAGATGAAGAACCTAGTAAAATGTCTCATACATGGGCAGTGACTCATGACTATCAAAAAAACTTGTATGTGCATTTTTTAGTTTTTGGCATAATGTGAATCTTTATATTATGTTTAGAATTGAATAGAAATGCTGCAAAATGAAAATGAAATATGAATGAAATTTAAATGGACTTAAGGTTTTTGTGTGACAGCAATGATATGCCATATTACACTGTAATATCACACATTGAAGCCGAAAAGTGAATATAACATGTTTTTTTAACACCAGATAGATAGATTGTTTCTAAGCAATAAAAGCTATTATTAATTAACATCTTTGTATTCTGTAGAACTATTTGTTTTTTTAGAGGTGTCTCTAATTTATTTTCCTGCTATGAAATTACAGTCAAAATTAGTGTGAAGTTTGTACGGAACACCTTGTTACTCTGAATAATTATCTATTTATGAGCTGTTTTAGTAAGTCCTTTATCAGTGTAATAGCTGGAGCCTCTTGGGCTTTGGTCAATTTTACCCAAAATAATTGCACAGTGGATAACTCAGAGTGTGTATCTCATAATTACCCAGATTATATCAAGAATGCAAGGGACTATAAAACAAAGTGTTGTCAACAGTCAATGGGAAACCCAGCATGAATGTGACCTGAGCAATAAATATTTCAGAAATGTTAACCGGACAAATTTCAAGCTCTACTTGTAGACCTTGTAACCTACAAAACTAGTGACTCTGCTTGTAGTTTGGCTGTGCTTGAGGTTAACATAGAATTAACTAACTGCTAGTAAACTAGCTTACATTTGTCACAAGTGGGATTTGAGTTTTCTGCATCGATTGCATTTGGCATTTAGCCATATTCAGATAACTGTTAATTGCACCACCATCCAAACATTGTTTTTCCAAACATTTTACAGTCCCTTCAGAATTGCTATCAGCACTACCGCTCAGCAGATCAGTGATTATATTAACATAATCATACAAAACAATGGACTTATGTGGTGTTAAGGTGAATTAATACCATTTATACCAAGTGTTTTTGATCAGAGGAGGAAAGGACCCCCTGTATGAACCTTCAGCTTTGAAGAAGTTTTCTTTGCTATTTTAGTATTTGGTTGCTAAAATACATTTTTATAATAAAAAAATGTTAATTAATTTTCATTTCTTTTTGTCATATTTCCGGATTTCTGTAAAGCTACTTTGTGACAGCATCAGATAGAAATTGCTATACAAATAAAAATAACTTAGCATTAGCTAAGTTAACACTTTGATTTCTACACATCAGGACTTTAAAAAAATAGGCAAATACAACATCAGATGAACAAAAACACACAACAGATTCTAACAGATTTTTGTTAAATTATTTAGTTAACAAAAACTAGGGCAAAATGCAGATGCAGTGTATAAAAAATTAAACACACCCTTACAGCTTCCATTAGAATTAAGTAGCAGACAGGTGCTGCTAATCAAATTCCCTTAATTAATTGACAATGAGCAAGTGTGACCACCTCTATAAAAGCAGATGGCAGTTAGCTGGACTTAAGAGTTCAGTTGTGTGTTAACACCATGCCAAGGAGAATAAACATCAGCAGTAATCGTAAAGAAGCAATTGTTGCTGCCCATCATGCTACAGTGAGTAAGATTATTCACAAGTGGAAAACATTCAAGACACTTGCCAGTCTTCCCAGGAGTAGACATCCCAGCAAATTTGCCCAAAGTCAGACCGTGCAAGGCTCTGAGTAATTGCAAAAAACCTCAGAAGATACTTCTCGGACTCTACAGGCCTCAGTTAACATGTTAAAAGTTCTGGTTCCTGACAGTACAATTAGAAAAAGACTGAACAAGTATGGTTTGTTTGGAAAGCTTCTTATTTGGAACAATGTCCTTTAGAGAGACAAGACCATAGATGTTTAACCATAGTGCACAGTGCCACGATTGGTGAAAATTAATTTTGGGCTTATTTTGCAGCCACTGGACCTGGGCAACTGGCAGTCATTAAGTCGACCATGAACTCCTCTGTATACCAAAGTGTTACATATCTAGAGTCAAATGTTAGTCCAGCTTTCTAAAAGCTTGGCCAAAGTTAGGTTATGCAACATGACAATGATCCCAAGCACAACAGCAAATCTACATCAGAATGGCTGAAAAAAGAAATCAAGGTCTTGCAATGGCCCAGTCAAAGTCCAGACCTCAACCCAACTGAAATACTGTGGTGGGACCATAAAAGAGAGTGTCCACATTCCTCTATGATTTGGAGTAATGCTGTAAAGATTTTTGGGCCAGAATTCCTCCAGAAAGATGCGAGAGACTAATAGTCATGCAGAAAACCATTGCTTTACGTAATTGCTTCTAAAGGTGATTCTACAAAGCTATTGATTCATGGGGTGGTCTTAGTATTTCACACATGGCTTTTCCATTTTGGCTTCATTTGCATTGAATAAATAATGACACGGTGAGATCTGTTGTGTGTTGCTGCTTATTGGAGGTTATATTCACCTACTTTTAAGGCCTAGGACCAGATGTTTATGCCCTGATATATAAAAAACAGAATTTGAAAAATGGTGTACTTTCACATGACTGTATTCTGTAGCCAAAAGTGTCCAGTTTACCATATCATTATGCCCAAATTAGCATATTTTAATAAATTGGACCATGATAGATTTAAGCCTATTCTCTGATGTTAAAATTCCCCAACATTCCCACTGATTATCTTTGTGCAGAACTATGAAATCTGTATTTTTAATGGGAAAATAGATAATTGGTAGTTTAATTGAACCAAATACCAACAGTTGAAAAATCATAATGATGAATATTGGAATTGTTTCATTTTAGGTTATAACGGTTGGAGACGATCTTGTGCTGGTTTGCCAAAAATCGAGTACATGTTATTAACTATGGATAAGTTAGTTCATCTGGCATCAATGTTTTGACTGATTTCTCTGATCTGCCTTAATCTCAGTCTCTCATCTGATTTACTCGAATTCACACTTCTTTTGCCCTGATGCTGTCAAAGAAGAAAGCTGTAAAAGAGATGTAAAAAATAAAGTCCCAGATGTTAACCAGATGCTACAATTAAAAACCTAACGCATTGTTTTGCAGCACAAACAGTGGTGAGCACCCACGAGTGAGTACACTCTGCTAATAACAAGCAGCTGTGGAGTCGGTTCTGTGAATACATTTACTGCTATTAAAGGTAGTTGCAGTGGTTTCCCAGCTTTTCTTATTTGGGAGTTGTTCAGTGTATGAAGACGACGAGATCCAGTATTATAAGAGCATACACTGTTTGGACAAAAGTATTGGGACATCTGCTCATTCAGAGAGCTTGCCCTGCTTTTGTTGGAGTAACTGTCTCTACTGTCCAGGGAAGAAGGCTTTCTACTAGATTTTGGAGGAGCACTGCTGTGAGGATTTGGTTGCATCACCCCACCTCATACTCAACTCCCTAGCTCATCAGAAAAATATTGGATGATGCACCAGCCATCATTCCAGAGAGAATGTCTCTTCCCTGGTCTCTACTGTCCAGGGAAGAAGGCTTTCCACTAGATTTTGGAGGAGCACTGCTGTGAGGATTTGGTTGCATCACCCCACCTCATCCTCAACTCCCTAGCTCATCAGAAAAGTATTGGATGATGCACCAGCCATCATTCCAGAGAGGAGAAAAGGGAATTTACTTTAAAATAGTAATAATAACAATTTGATTGCATCACCCCACCTTATCCCCAGCTCTCCAACTCAAATCCCAGAAGTATTGGATGCAGTTCCACTACTCCACAGCTCAATGATGGGGGGCTTTATACCCCTCTCGCCCACGCCTGGCCTGGCATTAGTCATAGTGCCATCCTGTTCATGTTTATCTGCTCCAGAGAGTCCTATTCTATTTTGGCAGTGCTTCTCTACAGGGACTAGACAAGCTGTATGTGTGTGTGCGATTGTAATTGCACATCTGTCTCAGCAATGGGTGCAACTTAATGTTGCTAAATGCATTCATTAGAAGGCATGTCCACAAATATGTGGACAGTCCTGCACTTTAAAAAACACATAGTGAATATGGTGTAGGCTTTTTGTTAGGACTGTTTAACAGAAGATATTAGTGAATGAGGCCCATTGTGATGCTGGAGTGCCTGGACGAGACTGGGTTGCCTTTGAAACCCCCCTCAGGCTATGTATGAATATGAATATTGGAATCCCATTGAAATAGAAAAAAATCTACATGAACCACTGAGCTCGTCTTTACAGTTGTGTTACTAAATTCATTACCCTTCATTAAAGATGGTAATTCGTATGCTTCCCTCATCAGGTCCTTCTTTTATGTAAATCCTGTCATGGAACGTTAAAGAACAGACTCAGATGTAATGCGTGAGCTTAGATTCCTTCTTTGTTCTGCCAGCATAACGAAGGTGGTTTGATGGGATCGATGCAGGTGATGAATGCCAGCGAGTGAGACGGTGGAACTGATTGTGTTTGCGTCTCTGCAGATGGTCTCTAAACGGGACGCTCATTGATCTCCGAGGTGACGAGAGGCGTCGCGTGTCTGGAGGGAACCTGATCATTAAAGGGCTGGACCGGGACCAAGACACCGGGGTGTACCAGTGCTCTGCTTTCAACACCCGTGGAACCATCCTGAGCCAGAGAGCCAGTCTGCAGTTTGCATGTGAGTTGAACGGGTCTATTGTTTATATCTTTATATCAAGCTCTAGATAGTGGAGCACAGTGGTTCCAAACTCAGGCTATGGGGTAACCATGCACCACACGCCACCTTCAACCGAGGACGGTCTTGCTAAAGTGATGGTTTATCAAACAACAAAAAAAAGGTCATAGTTTTCTTCTCACCTTAAATGTAGTTGACCAGCCAAGTTGGTTGACCTGCTTGGTGTCTGGAGTTCTGCCTACATGTTTGGATCTGAAGCTTGAAGCCCATCCCAAAGGAAAAGTAGAGTTATGAAATTAGCAACATTTTGGGAGGAGATACATGCCTGAAGCTCCTCCTCCTCCCAATGTAATCCCCTGTAAATTCCATCTCTACCTACCATCACATGCTCATTATGAATTATCCCAACTCACTACGACCCCATCAACTACCTTTAATTCTGCCACTTCTCACTTTTAATTTAACTTAATGGAGGGGGGTCGGCTTTCTACTACAAAGCAGAAGCCAACCGAACACCAGCCCACCAGCCCAAAGTTCTCTTGAGTCCCACACTCCCCTCTCTTACAGTCTCCTTCCATATTAGCATATACTGATTGCATGGTGTTCTTTGTCTAATAGAAATAAGGTCAATCTCAGCATGAGATTAATGAAAAATCACAGATCTCTAAATATGTGCTCCTAAACTTTCTTTAGAAGAAAAGAGAAGATCAACATCAGCACTTAACTGCCAGAAGTTCTGGTGACAAATGAGAAAAGCATGAGGTAGGGTGATTTCTAAGCCATAGAAGAGAGCTATAAAAGAAATAATGAGTTCTTCCACTTTTTCTGATGGGAATATTATTGAGCTGAGACTGGGGTGAGATCAGCCTGACCTAAAAGAGTTCAGCCACCTGCGAGACATTAGTTTAATCAATGTGAGAAGATCAGGTGGTTGTTTGTCAGGAGATGAAATCCTGAAACAGGAGAACATTGCTTAAGCTTCACTCTGATTTCAAACTAAACTTTACTGTGTTAAGAAGAACTGTGATTAAGAGGAGATTCTAATTCAAATCTTTTTTTAATTAATTAATTAATATATGTCTTTCTTCTGTGATCAGCTGTGGGGCAATATTTATGACCAATAGTTTTGTCAATATCAGGAAATTTGAACAGAAAAAAGAATTTCTATGATAAAAATGCCCCTTTTCAATTATTTAAATCAGATTTTTTTCCTTATTTGTCCCAGTTTGGTTTTGCCAATGAATCCACCCATTTGTAGCTCCCCCTTGCACTAGTAATGCTAGCCAGTCCCTGCCTCTTTTCCAACTACCGCCAGTGTGAAATCGCCAGGCTGGTGACACAGAGGAAAGCTAATGCCTATGTCAGACCAACACCACATTAACAGTGATAAGGGGAGAGAGTGCCATCTACCCACCCAACCAGAGAGAGCATGGCCAATTGGGCTCTCTCAGACACCGGTTACTGATGGCAAACGGCATGGCTCAGGTTTCGAACTCGTGACACCTGGGCCATAGTGGTAGCACGTTAGACCACTGAAGCATTCGGAGTCCCCTAGAAATAAGTCTTATATGAGAATGAGATTAGCAAATCAAATTAAATGTATTTGTATAAAAACACAATCAGTAATTAGTAAAAGACAGAAAACAATAAAAAATATATATAAAAATGAAAAATGGAATTATGCAACACAGTGATTGCCAGTGATTAGACTTAATTAACAAAACCCAAAAGCATGAATTATGAGTATCTTTGCCCCAGTGTTATTATGGTATAACTATAAACACTTTTTTTTTATTATTGCATATCAGTTCCTAAAATGTTTTGGTATCGGGTATAATAAGTATTGGGTGCGACAGTGGCAAGGACAAACTCCCTCAGAGCTGGAGGAAGAAACCTTAAGAGGAACCAAGACTCACCTCCCATCCTCCTTTGGTCATAACTACTTGTATATGTAAACAACAACATGTATAATGTTAATAACAATGGTCCTAAAATAGAGCCTTGTGGAATTCCATATGTCACTTTAGGATAATCTGAAGATTTCCTTTACGAACTGATAACCTTTAAGTTAAGATTTGAACCATGATAGAACAGTTCCTGCTATTCCAATGTTTTCTAATCTTTCTAGGATGATGGTGTGGTCTGTTATAGCAAAAACTGCACTGAGGTTGAGAAGTACTAATAGGGATACACATTCTTAATCAGGGGCAAGAAGAAGATCATTTCTTATCTTCACTAGAGCTGTCTCTGTGCTATGATGAGGTCTGAATCCAGATAGAATTTTTTTTTTGACTGAAGCTCATCTATTTCTGATTGGTGGACTGTACTCTCCTTCCATATTAGCATATACTGATTGCATGGTGTTCTTTGTCTAATAGAAATAAGGTCAATCTCAGCATGAGATGTCTTGCAGGTGGCTGAACTCTTTTAGGTCAGGCTGATCTCACCCCATTCTCAGAGTGCTTAAACCAGAAGGGTTTAAGCACTCCAGCAGCACTGCTGCTTCTGATCCACTCGTACCATCAGCACAACACACTCTTCTAACACACCACCACAACCATGTCAGTCAGTGTTACTGCAGTGTTGAGAATGACCCACCACCCAAAGAATACTACAGTCTGCTCTGTGGTGGTCAGTCCTGTGGTCAGGACTGTCCTGCTAATAACAAAGAATGCAGAGAAGCAGATGGATACAGTCTGGAATAATAGAACTACCGAGTGTGGACAGTAAGTTTAGAGACAATAAGGTGATGTTAATGTTGTGGCAGATTGGTGTATATATAGTTGGATCTGATTTGCAAGAGCAGGGCTTCAGAACCAGGGCTGGGAAACTACTAAACTATGCTCTACAGAGGATGTGTTTGTGTAGTATAATGCATGCTAGATATACAGTGTGTGTGTGGGGGTGTGTGTAAGTGTGTGTGTACGAGGAGCTTTTGTACTCTTGCCTTTCACGTCTCTCATGACTGTTGGGATTATAAGGCAGCAAATGAGAATTCTCAGCAAAAGAAAGTGAAATCGAGTCGGATGTCAGATGCAACAAGCTCAGAAGGGCGGAGCAGCTTTTGATTGGCCTCAGACTCCATCATCGATTCCCATTAGTCACTGCATTGCCAGCTTCAACAGAATCTTTGAACAATCAATTGACTCATGCCTCCATGCTCCTAAGACGGTGTTTCCCAAACTGCGGGGCCAACCACCCACGGGACTGCCACAGGAAGCCAGTGAAGCTCAGCGGTATTCAAAGGAAATTTATATATATATATTTTCTTAATAGGGCTGTCAAAGCTAGCTCTGTTTTTTCTCAGAAAGCCAGTTTCCAGACATGGAAGCTCTCCGGGAGCAGAACTCCTTACCTCAAACGCTCAGTGACAAATCCAATGAGTCGCAACAATTTTCCTGCTTGACTCGTCGGAGCAGGTTTCACTCGTAGCTTAGCTCAGATCTCACTTCATAAGCCGGCACTATGGCTAACGCCTCAGCTCTAGAGACTAGAACAGATAAGCACCATCCTTTTTGAGGGCTGTTTCTTGTCTGGGAGCACGGGCCCTGTAGGTTTCTCCGCCCTATCCCTACTTCCACGTCATGCCGCCTCGCTATTGATCAGCTCTCTGGCCAAAGAGAGGATCCCACTTTCCCCTCAGGAGACAGGCTGCCACTATCCTCATGGGTAGGATAATGAATCTCACTTCAGGGGATTGGTTAAAAGGAGCTGCTTGACATTTATTTCCCTTATTGATCACTGGGTTGTTGAAGGGGAGTGGCGGCTTTAATAGGGCGCCGCCGCTGCCAGCTTTCATTGCCTGCCATTAAGGTGAGACCTTGTTAGTTTGGACGACTTTGAGTTAATCGGCAGTCTCGTCAAAGCGTCTGATCTATTTTAGTTGTTTTGCCAAAGCTCTGCAGCCATATTGCTTAGTTAGCAGTTTGGATTGTGCTTTGTTAATGAGGCATTCACTGAATAGATATACCGGATGTCTTATTTTAAGCTTATAAGCTGTATCATACATCATTATGGTCTGCAGATGGCCAGTAAGTTGTAAACCTGAATAGAAAAGCTGAATGTGCTAGTTTCAGGGCCTACTTCATACGAAATCAATAGCAACAGAGACAGACTCCCTCAGCACCAGCTTCCAGCTCCTGGCCTTACCTGCTTGACCCCGGAATCTGGACTGATATTAATGTTCTTCATTACAAAGCACGCAGACGTGTGCCGCCACTGTAGAGGTGCCTGGCCTCTCCGCAAACTTTCAGCAGCACAGTCCGAGCCGTATAGATTCCAGGCCGAGAGCTCATTAATCAGCCTCAGAGCCTCAGCCTCTCTGACTCCGCTCCCTCTTCCTCCTCTGTTACGGTCCAGGACGTCTCTTTCCTTCAGCGGGGAATCTCTCATTAGCCCGAGCCAGGCTGAGTCCCTCCACCACCACCGACCTAATCCTGCTGTTTTCTTTGTTTTTTTTCCTTGTTTTTTTTACTCCTTCATCACCCCACCTCCCGTCCAATTTGTCTTATCGGTCACATTGACTTTCTCTTGTTTGGCTTCGGGAGCTCCAGCCCCAGCTGTTTGCTCAAGGATTCAAGAGCTGGCAAGTGCGGGAAGCCGGCTCTACCAGCCTCACAACCATGAAACAGAGAGCATGCTTTAATCAGGCCTGCTAGGAGGGGGTGGGCCATGTGACAATATCTTATCGTTATTGTGATAAATTATGCCTCAGTATGCTTTTCTAAGCATATTGTAGGTATCATTGGTATTATTTTGATATGGATCATGCATGGATCATAGAAATAGATTTAGAGAAATTATAGAGAACCTGTGAACAACACCCAGTTTATAGTAACTGCATCTTACTTATGGTTAGCCCAATATGCCATCTAATTTTACACTGGTTGTAACTAGTTGTTGTTAGTTTCTTTGCAGATTATTGGTAAATTCTTTAGCAATTTTGTTACCCTTTTAAACCTGGACTGAATGCGGGCCCATACTAGAATTGTTTAATAGTTATATGTTTACATAAGTTACATATTGTCATGACTGGTAAGGTCTGACAATGACTGGTGAACACTCGCAGGGACGGTGCAATGCAAGACTTTAATAAACAAAACAGGGGAATAAACAGAAACATGAAGTGGCAGCAAAGTACAGGGTAAACTAGGAACAGAAAACAAACGTGACAAAGTAAACGGGGCAAAACATGAAAGCCACCTGAGGCTGGTGGATAGCCAGGGAGCTAGGCGTGGACGAGATAACTAAACAGGGAGATAACACTAGAAACTAAGAATGCTGGCAGTGCCAGTAATAAAGCAAGGTAGTAACAAAAACAGCGCTCATCAGGTGCAACTAAACTTACAAGATGTGGACCCGAAGCTTAGGGATCAGGTTGTATAGTCCTGTATAGTTGCTGTTTGAGAGGTACAAGGTTTGTGTGTGATAGTGGTGATGCTGTATGTTGACTGTGTGTGTTGTAGTTTGGAGTGACCGATCTGATCTTGGAATATCACTGGAAGAGCCTGTTAGCCAGGTCAACCTAATGTCCTATTCACATTGTAGTGGCTAAAACATCTGCACTGTACTAAAGGAACATCAATATGGATACATGAGCAGCTGCATGTAACTAAATGTAGCTACAACCTGAAATGTGGACACTGGGTCTCATTCACCAACTGTTCTTAAAAACACTTTTCTTCTTAAATGTCAATAATGCAGTTTTCAAGATTCTGGCATTGCCCAGGGTTTTCTTATTCGGGATGTGTTCAATTTAGGTAGGACAATGGCATCCGTCAGTATAGCATTATAACAATTCTGAGCATTCCCAACCTAGACTTCCTGTTAGGACTTTTCTCAATAACACATTTAAGATGAAGGTAAATGAGGCCCACTCAGTCTAAACTTCCAGAAACGTCCTGTTAGCTGTCTTGATCCAGATTGTTTTGCAAACCAATGAAAATATATTGCAGTGGGATTTTAATCATATCACTCATCCCCGCTGCCAGCTCTCTCTCTCTCTTCCCTCTTGTTAATTTGAAGGTAGTGAACAGTGCAGAGCCTCTTTGACAAGGAGGATAATGCCAGAGTGTAAAGATTAGGGATTATTTGGTAATAACGCTGGTGTATCACTCTGGCGTCGAGGGAAAGCGGTCGGTGTTCTTTGCATCTGCTCCCTCCATCCCGCCCTCTGCTTTATCCTTCCCTCGCTCGCTCTTTCCCTCCAGAGCTAATCCCGCAGTCGGCACGGCGGGCTGCATTCTGACACACCCACCATATGCCGAAGTCCATTTCACATTACAAAAGCAGCAATCAGCCGTCAGATAGTGGCTGACTCACTGGAACACAACCTGGCTCCCGCAGTCTGATATTATTGCTGTCACAGACGCTGCCTTCCAGCCGTTACCTGCATCACATCTGAGTGTTAGAATCAGACTAGCATTGCAGTATCTGATGTCTAGGTGTGTGCTTACTGTTTTGCAGATCTGGAAAACTTCAAAACTCAGCCCAGAAGTGCCGTGAATGTGAGGGAAGGCCAAGGTGTCGTGCTGTTGTGTGGGACTCCTATGCATTCTGGAGGTAAGATGGGGTTAGTTGCAGATCTAGTGTTAGAAACCACTGCTGTCGAGCTCTTACATTATGCTTAGACTCCTGCATTGGGCAAGTGGTGGTACAATGGTAATGAGGCACTGGTGGCTTGATGGTTGGAGTACTGGGTTATTGGTCATGGGGTTGTGGGTTTGAGGCATGGGTTCACTAAACTGCCACTGTTGAGTTCTAGAGCAAGGCCCTTAACCCCTTTCTGCTCCAGGCGTGCCATAGCATAGCTGCGCTCTGGCACTCTCAGTTTTCTGGAATATGCAAATAGAAGAATTTCATTGAACTGCACAGGAATAAATAATAATAGATGTATTTATTACTGAAGATCAGTACAGATGGGGACTGTCTCAGGGAAATAGATGTGAATCTTTTCAGAATTGTAATTTCTTCTAGGATACAAAACAACATCAGATTTCTACATTGTAAAAAGTGTTTTTGAGTTAACTCAACCTTGAGGTGAGTTCATTTAGTCCCCAAATGTTTTACTTCTGAATCTCAGTTTGGTCAACAATTCATATTGAGTTGAGCTTACTGGTCAACTGGTCCTTAACACCTTACATACCGTATCTGGCGAAAAGTATTGGGACACCTGCAAATTCATATTTTTTTTCTAAAATCAAGGATAATAAAAAGAGTTTATCCTGCTTTTGTTGGAGTAACTGTCTCTACAGCGAAGAAGACTCTCTACTAGATTTTGGAGGAGCATTGCTGTGAGGATTTGATTGCATTCAGTGAAAAGAGTGTTAGCAAGGTCAGGGTGTTGGATGATCACTACCTCACATTTTCCCTCAATCATTCCAAGAGTATTGGACAGAGCACCACCATCATTCTAGAGAACACAGTTCTTCCAGAACTCAATGCTGGGGGTCTTTATACCCCTCTACTAGCCCATGCCTGGCAGAGAGTTCTAGTCTATTGGCAGGACCTCTATAGGGCATTTGCACATCAGTGTCAGCAATGGGTGCTACTTAAAGTAGCTGAATGAATTCATTCATCATCCACAAATATTTGAACATATTCATGTTCTTGAATAATTAGTATTGATTGAAGAGTAGATCTTCTATAAATTCATAGGGTGGAAGAACTCCATTCCCTTCAATCCAGGGATTTTTTTTTTGTTTTGTTTTATTGACAATACCTGTAATGAGTGTCTGTTGTATTAGCCTCGTTAATTTGCTACACCTTCAATCACATTGATTTCAATGAGCCGAGCAGCACAGATGTGATATTTCACGACTCTGAGCTCTGAGTGACCTTTAATCAAGGTCCACACCTGGGGTCATCTAAAGTTCGGATGTTTTCAACTTGATGCCCTCCAGGCAAATATCAGTGTGATTTTTGGTATTTCCATCTATCTGTCATTTCACAGAGAGCTCCGCCCCCCCCCCCCCCCCCCACCTTGCAAGCATTGCACATAGCACAATCGGCATTAAAGCTGCTTTGGAAGTTACGAGTAATTTTTTTTAGTTTAGCCTTACTGTTGAAACATAATTACACTGTAAGCTGCTTAGTGAATTACATTTACATTAGATTTGCATTAATTTTTTCCCCCACTGTTTGTTGACACGTCCAAAAACATTGCAATAATATGAAAGATACTTTTTCTTTCCACAAAACGAATCAGACTGAAAACCCTAATCAAATTTCTCCTCCTCTACTCACAGGCTCAAATGCTGCTGTTTTCACACAGTCCTCATGTTTCAGGGAGTGACAGGTGAAATATAATTAATAGCAAATCAAACCATGGTTTTGTTCTCATCTGAAAAAGCTGCAACCTCTTTTATGACTTCTAGAGATGCCTAGATACGGCGAATGCCGAAGACGTTTAAGGAATTAAAAACTGTACATCTTGGTGCGTTACCCACTTCGTAACACATCTGTTCTACTCAGGCATGTTCAGTGTCTCCCTGGCCAGCTGACACAACTCAAAAACTGGCACTGTTATTCAGGCATAGGTAATTAGAGAGGAGTCACAGTAGGCCGAATGGAAATGAAGGACCGACAGTGTGAGACATTCATTTCATTTTGAGATCGCGGCAATTACCCCAACAGATGAGACGCCAGAAATTAGAAGACGTGGGATTTATTTCATAGGCCGGCAATCAGGATTTGTGGAGATAATTAATCTGTGATTAATCATTTGTCTAGTTAGAAGACATGAATCCCAGTCTGTACTGGAGAAAGGGTTTCACATTTTCACTCGTTGGAGAGCTTGCGGTGAACTCATCGCAGCGTCAGGACGGAAACTATACTGTACTGCATGGGCTGTCGGTTCTTAGACGTTTCTGTAAGTATTGGAGAGCCAGTCTAATTACATTCGTGGAGCGATTGCGCTGGCAAACTGTGGAGCTCTAAAAGAAACTCATTGGAATGGATTTTTGCAAACCAAGCCCCCTTGCCCCCTTCTCACCTGCCTGGCCTCCATTTATTGTTTCATTTGAATCATTTTGTTTTCAATTAGACTCAAATCTGCTGGCAAATGGAAATGTACTCCCCGAATTGAAGGCTCAACCCAATTGGAAAGCAATATATTTCTCAGCAGAATGCATTCCCTGCTCCGAGCAAGCAATCAATAGTACGTTTATCATGTTTAAAATGCAATGGAGGACGCTTAGTTGGATGCATTGTCATCAGCTACTTTGCATTCTTACTTTGCCAGAAGAAAACTTTCCAGTTTACAGCACATTGCTGTGAAGTCTGGAAATGAGAGAAATGAGTGGTGTGGAGTGCTTGAAGGACTTTACAGACCTTGAAAGCTGTATGGTTAGCTGGAACTTACAACACTTTGACAAGCAAGTCCATGAGAATATTTCATATCATATATACTATAATTATTGTTATTATTATTATTTACTAAGAATCCTTTCATACTACCAATCCAGAGTGACTTACAGAACTGCTTCACTGCGCACCAGCTAGTGTGAACAGACTCCATGGCTCAATGCCGGAGGGCTTCATACACCTCTAGCCCATGCCTGGCATTAGTCATGGTGTCCATGGCATGAACCTATTGACACCATGACTAATGCCAGGCAGACTTAAGACTTCTCAGGCAGACATAAGACTTCTCTGGACTGTGCAAACAAGCTGTGTGTGTGTGTGTGTGTGTGTGTGTGTAAGTGTGTGTGCATTTGCACATCTGTGTCAATGGCAGTGGGTGCTGCAACATAAACTAGCTGAATGCATTCATTAGACAGCATGCATCTACATTCTGTGCAGCGTCTGAAACAAGAAGGCCATGAATAACCATGACCTTGGCACAGTCTTCAAGCCATGCTCAGCCTCCACCGGCGCCTCACTTCCTTAAAACAGAGGCTTGCAACACAGTCGTCATTTCAAGTGCTGAGAGAAGACTTTATGAGAGCTGGTTCCAGAAGTCTTTATCAGTGAAGGTGGTCTCAGCAGGGGCATTTTCTGTTTTTTTTCTCCCACCTTCGTTCTCTCGGTCTCTGCTTTTTTATGCAGTTGATGAATGCTGTTGCCGTTCATTAGGCTAGCTTAGCTCTGACTCAGAGATGGCCGGTCGGTTTTGGCGGCTGGCTAAATCAGAATGAATCGCTTTTGGCTGCAGCGCATCCGAAGCTCAGGTTCCCCGAGGATGTGGGATGAGTGACAGGACTGCCACACACCTCTACAGCATTGAGCAACAGTCTCAGACCACTTGAGAAAATGATGTTTGACCTGTTTAAACTGCTGGTTTCTTATACAGATATTTATCTTATTATTTAAGAGAGTTTTTAACCCCTTAACCCCCACGGAAAAGCTTATTACACACTGAGGGACGAACACACACAGGGACTTCTGTACAAACTGGTGAGGCTATTTTCTGGTAATAGAAGTTTGTAATAACACTTTCGGTCTGACAGCGGATTTAATGGTCATGACTAGAATACTGCGACCAAACATCATATTGTGATGTTGATGTGCCTTTTTGCTATTAGTATATCATCACTGTTAATCACAAATCTTGTATCTCTAAATCAGCAGCTTTACAGAAAAAGGAAAACCTTCTGAACTTTTAATGGAAATTGATGTAAAGAGAGCTATTGGTCCAAATCTGGACACAATGTAAAGAACAACTGCCAGATTCACACTATGTCAAAACTGCAGACAAAATTTTCTGTGTAGACTGTATGGGCTGTGTAGACTGTATTGACTGTGTAGACTGTCTGAGCTGTGTAGACTGTATGGGCTGTGTAGACTGTGTAGACTGTCTGAGCTGTGTAGACTGTATGGGCTGTGTAGACTGTGTAGACTGTGTGAGCTGTGTAGACTGTATGGGCTGTGTAGACTGTGTGAAATGTGTAGACGGTATGGGCTGTGTAGACTGTGTGAGCTGTGTAGACTGTATGGGCTGTGTAGACTGTATGGGCTGTGTGAGTTGTGTAGACTGTGTGAAATGTGTAGACTGTATGGGCCGTATAGACTGTGTAGATGTGTAGACTGAATAGGCTGCGTAGACTGTATACTGTAGACTGTGTGTGCTGTGTAGCACTGTGTAGACTGTGTTGCAAATTAGTAAATCTACCAGTCTACCATCAGCTAACATAGTGGTCTCCAACCCTGCTGCTGGGGAGCTACCTTCAGACTGACAGACTTTGGAGCCAAATCTATTACACCCCATTCAACCAATCAAGGACTTTTGAGGGCAGTTATTAGATGGATCAGGTGTGGTGGATAGAGTTGGCTCCAAAGTCTGTCAGTCTGAAGGTAGCTTCCCAGGAGCAGGGTTGGAGACCACTAGGTTAGTTGGCGGTGGACTACTAGGTTCGCTGCAATCGCTGAGAAGCAGAGGAGCCTTCCAGCCTTCCATGGTTTCTTCCACCAATCTTCTACCAATCAAAACACAACACATAATCGAAGACCTGTTGCTTTTTGCTTAATTAGTATTTTTAATGTTATAAATGTATTAAACACACTTACACTCCTTAGATGTGCAGTTCTAGGAGAAACCTGTAATTGTCATAGAACCTTTACAGTAAGAGTATTTCAGACTTTTTCCACTTGAGGAACCCAAAGCAGTTCTTAAACAGTCCCTAAAGAACCCATCCCTGGAGCGTACCTCCACTGAGCTGAGTTCTAAACAATGTTCTAGCCAGACCTAAGATGTCTTCACAGTGCTGTCGCTCCTAACACTCGCGTTCAACTCTGAAAGACCTCGCTCTCCTGCTCTCTGTTTTTTTTTCTCCTCACCCCCTCCATCCACACTTCTCCTGTGGATGACACGCTAATGCAGCATGGCAGGCCTCTCCGTTCTTCCCGCCTCTGCCTTTTCCAGGGGGGAGGCAGGGTGAGGGGGGTTTAGCCAGGCATGAACAAGGCCAGCCGAGGAGCCCTCGTCCCCAGTGCAGAGCCGGACAGGGCATGTGTCATGAGAGTGGCAGTGAGGCGCTTTTAATCTAGTTTGTTTCGCTCCCTTTCCCGGTGCCTTGTGAAGCACGAGCTGCTCTGTTTACCAGCCCCCCCTTGCCCACCTTTGAGGGGGACAGGAGCCCACGGCGAAAGTGAGAGTGGAATGATATGGCCACTGTGTTTGTGTGTGTGTGTGTGTGTGTGTGTGTGTGTGTGTGTGTGTTGGTGTCCTCATGGGTTTGCACATCGGTAATAGGTACCCTACATGTCCAAATCTTTGTGGACAGCACTCAGCTACTTTACGTTGCACCTATTGCTGACACAGATGTGCAGTTGGACACACATGGACATACACAGAGAAGTATTTCCAATAGAATAGGACTCTCTGGAGCAGAGATGAATATGTTGGCACCATGATGCCTAATGCCTAGAGGGGTACAAAGCCCCCCAGCATTGAGCTGTGGAGCAGTGGAAGAACTGTGTTCTCTGGAATGATGGTGGTGGAGCTCCATCTAGTACTTTTAGGATGAATTGGGGATGAAGAGGTGGGGCGGTGTTTATTATCCAACATCCTGACCTCACTAATGCTCTTGTCTAATGCTGAATGCAGTCAAATCCTCACAGCAATGCTCCTCCGCCATCTTTCCTGGACAGTAGAGACCCAACAAAAGCAGGATCAGCTCATTTTAATAACCTTGATTTCAGAAGAAACAATATATAAGCAGGTGTCCCAATACTTTTGCCCATATAGCGTATGAACCACTGTCCGAAAGTTAGGAACTACTTGTTCTCGTCTGTCTCTTATTCCAGAGCTCACGTTCGCCTGGGTCTTCAACGAGTACCCTTACTTCGTCCAGCAGGACAGCAGACGCTTCGTCTCCCAGGAGACGGGGAACCTGTACATCGCTAAAGTGGAGCCGTCAGACGTGGGCAATTACACGTGTGTCGTGAACAACAGCATCACCAAGGACAAAGTGCTCAGTTCCCCCACCCCTCTAGTGCTGAGGAACGATGGTAAGGAGCCTGTCTTTAAACCACGCAGTCCTTTATCCACGGTGACCTACTCTAAATGGGATAGCATCTGAGATTCGAAGGCAGATGCCTTTTTAAGAAAGGTCCCGTTTTTTCAAAGGCTGTTTGAGAGATGCTTTCGCTAAATGCCAGTCCTTTGACGGCTGAACTGTTGCCTTTTAAGAAAGCTAACCTGTAGCCCCGACAATGCCACAAAGAGGCCACATTTCCATTTGAGATGGATCCTGGTTTTACCGAGCGAAGGCTTTAAATATTTCATGGAACTTTTCTGTATTTTTCATAGCGACCCCCTCAGCGTTCCACACTCGGGCGCTTCTTTGTGATTGTCCTCTTGTTGTTGTTTTGCCTGTGTACAGGAGTATAAAGTGCGTAAGGTGTAAATCATTGATGAGGGACATAGTGTGAGTACGTGTGAATGTGTGCTGCATTGTCTGTCCATCACAGGGGCGATGGGAGAGTACGAGCCCAAAATAGAAGTTCATTTCCCAGACACTGTGCCTGCTGCTAAAGGATCCTCTGTGAAACTGGAATGCTTCGCCTTGGGGAAGTGAGTCGTGCATGTGCTTGAATATATATAATGTGTGTGTTTGAGTGGTGTATCATCTTCCAGTAACGCTGATCTGGAGTTCACACACTGGCCTAGACATCATGCAGTTTTATTCCTTTTTGATACACTGTTGTGGGAGACATGAAAGTGGAGATGATTCCTTAAGGTACCCTCTTAAATGCGATTAGCCATCTGCAATGGTGATTTTTTTATTTTTTTTTTGCAGGCTCTTTACCGTAATGGTCTGCTTTTTTCACCGGGCAATAACCCAAAAAGATTTACCTCTTAAACAGTGTGGAAAATGCAGTGAATGCATCTTCTAAGAAGGAAAGGCCTCATTTAATACGGTAAAAGGCCCGTTTTCAAAGAAGCGGAGATTACCGTCTTCCAGACACCAAGTAGCAATATCACACCAGACTCAAGTGTGAATCAGATACGTTCACACTAGAACCTCCTAATGCAGGCACATCCATCAAAGGAATCGGCGAGGTAATAGATCTGTGACTGCTGCACGGCTCCCTGTGCCATATTGTGAGAATTTCACCCTTTCTCCGAGATATCTGCAGACCTTTCTCTGAAATGAACCACAAGGAGGTGCACAGAAGCTCGTATGTTCATGTGTGGGTTTTAGGATGTTTTTGGGCTTCTGACTAGACCCATGGGATCTAGACAGTGCATGAGTTCTAGAAAAACATACAGGTTCCAGGAAGCACATAGGTTCTAAAACATGGATTTTAGTAAGAAGGTGGATCCTGGAAGTAAATTGGCTTTGAAAATGCATGGGTTCTAGAAGCACTTGGATTGTTTAACGAATGTGGGTTCTTCTGAGACACATTTGGGGTCTAGGAGCCTGTGTTCCATAAGTAGGATTTGGACAGTGCATGAGTTCTAGAAACATACAGGTTCTGGGAAGCACATGGGTTCTAAAGCAAGGCTTTTAGTACAAATGTGGATTCTGGAAGTAAATTGGCTTCGAAAGTGCATGGGTTCTAGAAGCACTTACATTGTTTGAAGAATGTGGGTTCTAGAAGCACAGAGGTTGTTTTAAATATGAGGGATCTATAAGTGCATGGGTTCTTGAAGAACATATGTTGTTTAAAATATGTGGGTTCTTCTGAGAAGCATGTGGGGTCTAGAAGCACATGTTCCATGGAATCAAGACAATGCATGAATTATAGAAACATACACATTCCAGGATGCACAGGTTCCTGTAGCACATGGGTTCTTAAAAGCATGGATTTTTAGGAAGAATTTGGATTCTGGAAGCACATGGGATTTTACCGTGCAGTTCTAGGAAGCATGTGGGGTCTAGAAGCACATGCTCTATAAACGAACAGGACATGGACTGCAGGACAAATGGATTTCAGAAAACACAAGAGATCTAAAACCACATGGGCTTTAGAAAGCATGTGTGCTCTAGGAAATGCATGAGTTCTAGGAATTACTTACAATGCTGTATGAGTTGTATAAGTGTATGGGTTCTAGAAGGACACGATTTCAATCATTACATGGTCAATGAAGCATGTGGGGTTTAGAAGCACTGTTGGAAGTGCAAGAATTTCAGAAGGCACATTGGTTCAAGAAGCACCAGGGTTCCAGGAATTAGACAATCTCTATAAAGCATGAGGGTTCTAGAAGCACATGGACTGTAGTAACCACAATCATTTCAGGAAGCACATTGGTTCTAGGAAGCATGTGGGTTTTAAAAGTGCATCCTGTACTGTAGTAACCACAATCATTTCAGGAAGCATATTGGTTCTAGGAAGCATGTGGGTTCTAAAAGTGCATCCTGTACAGTAGGAAGCACAGGCATTTCAGGAAGCACGTTGGTTCTAGGAAGCTTGTGTGTTCTAAAAGTGCATCCTGTACTGTAGGAAGCACAGGCATTTCAGGAAGCAGGTTGTTAATCACTCGTCATGCTCTTCCTTACCCCCTACAGTCCAGTTCCCAAGATCAGCTGGAGGAGAACCAGCGATGTGCCATTTCCCAGTAAGGTCAAGCTGAGAAACTCCAATGCCATCCTGGAGATCCCCCGCTTCCAGCAGGAGGACACAGGGACGTATGAGTGTGTGGCGGAGAACAGTCGAGGGAAAAATGCAGCGCGAGGCCGTCTTTCATTCCATGGTAAAGTATTCTACTAAATGGCGAGGGCGTCTCTGTGTCTGGAATGCAAGCTTTTTTATAGCCCTGTCAATATTAATTCAGAGTCTAATATCATGAATGATTCAAAATGTAGGTATGTAGAAAATATTTGTCTCTTGTTCTCTGCTGGTGAATTCATAGCTGGTCTGAAGCACCTGTCAGATCCAGAGCTTGAAGACATGGAGCGAGAATTCCTCTACATTAGAAGAATTTAGTGAGATTAGTGGTATTTAAGCTGGCTGTATCCTTTCAACTAGGTTAATTACTGGCCAAAATGTGGAGGTACTTTGAGGTTCCTAGTCAGAACTTCTAATTATAATCATATCATTTGTTCTGAGACCTCCCCCAATGATTTGTCCTAATCATTGCATAATTTGTTCTGAGACCTTCACCTGACTGTGATTGGTCCAAATCACTGGGATTGTTTGTTCTGGGACCTCACCTTGACTGTGATTGGTCCTAATCACTGCATCATTTGTTCTGAGACATTCTACTGACTGTAATTGGTCCAAATTACTGTCTTGTTTGTTTTGAGACCTCCCACTGGACTGGGATTGGTTCTTATCACTGTGTTGTTTTTTTGAGACCTCACCCTGACTGTGATTGTTTGTTCGGAGACCTCCCTCTGACTGCAATTAGTCCAAATCACTGCCATTGTTTGTTCTGAGACATCATATTGGACTGGGATTGGTCCTAGTCACTGCATAGTTTGTTTTGAGACCCCCCTCTGACTGTGACTGGTCTTAATCACTGCGTCGTTTGTTCTGTAATTGGTCCTAATCACTGGCATTGTTTGTTCTGAGACCTCCCCCTAACTGTAGTTGGTCCTAATCACTGGCATAGTTTGTTTTGAGACCTCCCACTGGACTGGGATTGGTCCAAATCACTTGCATTGTTTGTTCTGAGACCTTTTTGAGACTTCCCCCTGACTGCAATTAGTCCAAATGTTTTGAGACATCCCATTGTACTGGGATTGGTCCTAGTCACTGCATAGTTTGTTCTGAGACCTCCCCCTGGCTGTAATTGGTCCTAATCACTGTGTAGTTTGTTCTGAGACCTCCCCCTAACTGTAATTGGTCCTAATCACTGGCATTGTTTGTTCTGAGACCTCCCCCTAACTGTAATTAGTCCTAATCACTGGCATCGTTTGTTCTGAGACCTCCCCCTAACTGTAATTGGTCCTAATCACTGGAATTGTTAGTTCTGAGACCTCCCCCTAACTGTAATTGGTCCTAATCACTTGCATAGTTTGTTTTGAGACCTCCCACTGGACTGGGATTGGTCCAAATCACTTGCATTGTTTGTTCTGAGACCTCTCACTGGACTGGGATCGGTCCTAATCACTGTGTTGTTTGTTATGACACCTTCCATTTATTGCAACTGGTCCTAATCCTTGCACTGCTTGTTCTGAAACTTTCCCTTATGTCCTAATTACTGTGGTTGTATGTTCTGAGACCCACCACTGGGTATGATTGGTTCTAGCTATTGTGTTCATTGGTAAGACCTCCTCCTTACTGCAATTTGGTTCTAATAACCTCATTGTTCTGAGACTTCACTTTTTTCTTTCTACATGTTTGTTGAGGTTTCATGTATAACTGAAGACTAGAAGGCCAAAACTTTCACCCGCCTGTTAGAAAGCGTTTCACTCATACTGTGCCATGCTTGTTATGACACACTTCCGTTTTCATTGTGATGCACAGACCTGAATGCCATGAGTGTTAACCTGGCTGTGTCGTTTGAGTTAACTCAAAGTGAGCTCACGTCATAACAAGTGTGTCAGTGGCTGGCTTTGTGGTCAAAAGGTCCTGCAATATCACCTGACACAGGCAACGTCACGCCCACATCACTTCTGCTGATTCAGACATAGCATTAGCCATGATCCATGATTCTCCTCGTATTTGAAGTATACCTCATTTAGAAATCTGAAATCTTTAGCAATATAATTTATATTACTTAAATATATGAAATTCATGAAATAGCCAACATGTATTTATCAGATATTGACATAAATGTGAACTATATGCCAATTTATTAGAAATGGATCATACATTTCAGCCATATATCAACGCAAACAGACATATATGTGTAACACATAATATATATTGAACAATATATGATAGAAAACAGTCACCTTATGTCTCCAAAATAGCAACTTTACATGAGAAAGAAACAACCTTCTTAACTTTTAATAGAAATTAATGTTTAAATATTTGATTCCATGTAATTGTGGCACATTTCTATTGGTCCATTCATCATGAAATTCAACTCATTCTGGATTCACATTATGACAAAAAGTGAAACATGGCAACAATAGAGATACAGTGATGATATGTACAATACAAATACTGTATGGACAAAAGTATTGGGACACCTGCTTATTTAGTTTCTTCCTCAATTAATGGTATTTTAAAAAGAGTTTATTTGTTTAGTCCAATTCTTTTGGCAGTACTTCTTTACAGGGACTAGACAAGCTGTCTGTGTGCATTTGCACATCCGTGCAAATCAGTGTCAGCAATAGGTACAACTTAAAATAGCTGAATGCATTCATTAGAAGGGGTGTCCAATAGAAATGCTCTAATTGACTTGGTATAAACTATTATTTGAATTGACTTCCATTCAAAGTTGAGAACAGTGTAGCATTCTCCTGTAAAGTCACTATTTTGGAGATTTTTTTTTCATTGACTAGCGATGATATATGTGAGGGTATATGTACATATATGAATTCTTATATATTATGTGTGCATAAATGGACAAATATCAGATGTCTGTATGGGAACAGTACTGTGCCACTGGCTCAGTAGCCTCAACCTTGCTGTAACTGTATGCTTGCAGATACTCCAGCATCCCGATTTGTCTTTTCTCAACTAGTTCACTTTCCTCCCAAACTCGGGATGTTCAAATAGCAGCTTGGTTTCATAAGGGAATCTCTCTTGTCTTATTTGGGTTCTTCATAATAGGAGATTATTTTTGAAATGCAATTATACCACAGCATTAATTGAACTCACACTTGGTACACAGGCATCAGGGGGTGTCTGCCAGGCAACCGGATAATAAGGCTGTGGAACGAGGTCAGAGGATTTATTTGTGCTCAGCGGAGAGAGCATGCCTTCAGTGTGATAGAATTGTCAGTTTCTCTGGGGGGGGGTCTCTTTTCAGTAGTCCGATTCATGCCTGTATGTGCTTCTGTGAAAGGAACATTCTTTGTTGTTTTTTTTATTCCAATCCCACCCTACTGCGTATTATCCACACGGAAGAGAGAACGGCAAAGCTTTGCGGGGGGAAGAAAGAAACCACCTGGGTGAAGTCCTTGTTACTTGTGAAGAGGCTTTTATGTAGATGATGTGTTTCTCACAGCAAGAGCAAGACACTCAATTGCTAGTTATTAATAGTTTTCAGGATTTCATTGAAATTAATGACATGAAGAGTGGAAAAGGCTTATGATTGGGGGTCAGAATATGAAAATGAATTCATGCATTTCATTGCAGGGTCAAAATTAATTTGCAGTCTCTGGTGCAAAGACCTGCTGCACAAGCCTGGTGTTATTCAGAGTTCTAACAAAAGCATTCCATACTCAGATACGGTTTCTCACTAGTGGCTCATGGAAATAAGCAGCTGCTCTGCTGCTGTAAAGTTTGGAATAACTGATTATATTAAGTCAATGTTGCTATTTTATATTTAATAATAACTTTAGAAATGTAGATATTGTATACTGCATATATATATATATATATATAGAGAGAGAGAGAGAGAGAGAGAGAGATGTTTTATTTTTTAAGTATTTTCGAAAAAAATAGAAAAAATAATTTAATTGAAGTTATTATATGTTTGTAATAATTTCCTGTCTACTTTTCTTACTTGAAATTTGAGCACCACTTTTGAAACATGAGGCATTTGACTTTTTAATTATAAGTTTATTTCTGATGCTCTATGGCTGTGGGTTTCTATCCTGAGTTTTAAAACTGAATTTTAAGAGAATAATCAAGCAATTTACCATTTAAGCATAAAAATTCTATAAGACACAATATAACCTATTAACCTGTAATGAACCATATTTTATAAATGCAAACAGCTCTGTTCATTATTTTGGACATCATTTTTTTTTAACCCTCCACATACAGTCTTCTTTTTCATGAAGTTCTCTCAGGACTCTTCACTGACCGGCGGTTTTCTCTCTTCTTCTAGCAAAACCTCATTGGCTGCAGACAACGGCAGACACAGCTTTGTCCATTGAGGAGAACCTGTATTGGGAGTGCAAAGCCAGTGGGAAACCCAAGCCCTCGTACAGTTGGCTGAAGAATGGAGAACTGCTCTTGTCTGAGGTACAGTAGAACAAAAAACAGGGGCTATTTTTTAAACACAAATTCAAGGTCAGTGGGAGCAGCTGGCTGGAGAATAGAGGAGTTCTCATGACTAAAAAAGATCAATAGCAATTGTTTAGAGAAAGCAATGAACCGAAATGAGCTGTACTAACAGTAAGACGGTGGGAAATACAGTCAGAAACATGTGTTTAAAGAGCAATCTGGCTTTTAGGCTCATTTAATGCTGTCATAATTTTGCATGCTTACCCATCAGACAAAAATATTATATTGCCATGCTAAAAAATTTTTGGACATTTGTACATCTCTTAGATCCAGTGCAACACAAATGGTAATGATAGAATTTTTTTTAATGATAGATAGTGATATTGTTTCAGACTGGAATGAGAAGCCCTCCCTACAGTCAATTATGAAAAACTCACATGAGGGATATTGTAATACATACACATGATGTGCTATTTTTTTAATTTTGGAAAAAGTAACAGGGTTAAAATGTGTGTTACACTGGATCCAAAATCCAGAAATATGGGAAATAATCTTATAATATTCTTATATCAATCTCAAAATTAGAATGTCAATCAAATAGGACTCTCCAGAGCAGATAAACATGAACCTAGTGGCTCCATGCTGCCTAATAATGCCAGGCGTGGGCTAGTAGAGGGGTTAAAAGCCCCCCAGCATTGAGTTGTAGAGCAGTGGAAGAACTGTGTTCTCTAGAATGATGGTGGTGGAGCTCCATCCAGTACTTTTGGGATGAGGAGTCGGGGAGTTGGGGGTGATGAGGTGGGGTGGCGATCATAATCCAACATCCTGACTTTACTAACGCTGTTGTTGCAGAATGCAATCAAATCCTCCCTGGACAGTAGAGACAGTTACTCCAACAAAAGCATTGTTATACAAAGTATTATTATTATTATTATTATTATTATTATTAACAGCAGTGACTTCCAGCTGTCTATGTCTTATTGTGATGCCTTATTGAGTACTGTTATAGCCCTGCTGTACTACAGAGCAATGCAAACGTTTCCACACTGGTCAAAAAGCTGATTCAGTGAGCCTCGCCGAATCAACAGAGCACTGGACGCCGGGATTCTGAC
Organism: Salminus brasiliensis; assembly: GCF_030463535.1. Taxonomy (NCBI): domain Eukaryota; kingdom Metazoa; phylum Chordata; class Actinopteri; order Characiformes; family Bryconidae; genus Salminus; species Salminus brasiliensis. The sequence goes on along the minus strand of NC_132884.1, from coordinate 41,384,669 downwards.
CAATCGGAAGCGAATGACCTCTCGCTCTCTTTTTTCTCCCTCTCTGTGTTCTTCTCTCACACACTTCAGCATCCTCCTGCATCGAGTGCATTGTGCTGAGCTTTGGCTTTAAGAACAGCTGATGGGCTTAAAGCTCAGCCGTGCCATTAGCCCAGCCTTCAGCTCGACACTTTTCGACCTGTCTCTCTCGCTTTTCCAAGCGGTCGCTCGCGGCAAATGAATTGTGTACCAGTGCTCCGCATCTATTGTCAACACTGCTTTTCTGTCCACCGAAGCTGAGGGGTCAGCATTTTCTGTCCTCCTGCCCCTTCCATCCACCCCTTAAATCCAGAGTGGCCCCCTCCCCCCAGTCTCCCCCCTCAGGCTATTGTCTGAAGATACGTTACAGTGCAGTCGTAATTGAAAGGCTTCTCTATTGCTGTTCTCCTATTGGGGCTCGTCCCAATGACTGCATCTGTGAACATGAATATAAAGGTTATAGTCTAATCTTCTTAACATGTATGTAGACTTTGTGTGTACTACCCACCAGGGCCACACTCTAAGAAAGAGGTACCACAAAGGGGTTTTCTACACAGGTGACAGGTATTGTCGTAAAAAGATGAAAGAAGTGGGTATCTAGAACACTGAACAAATATGTATCATATAAAGATTTTTTGTTCTCAAATTAGATTTAAATCAATTATAGAAGCCTGTAAATAACAGCATCCATGTTTCAATGGATCCATGTCAGTGGATGGTTCTTTACAGAACCAGTTTTAGGAACATTTTGTGAGGAATATTCCTAAATCTCATGATATAAAGATTTTAGGAAGACCTGTTTAACTGGCACATATCCTTTACAGAACATGACGGTTCTTTAAATAGTTATTTAGACTTTTAGTGTATGGTTCTTTAGAGAACCAAATTTGTAGATGAGATTTTTATCTTCTCCACACTTAAGCATCTCATCTACAAATTTGGTTCTCTAAAGAACCATACACTAAAAGGTTCTTTAGGGAGCCAGCAGTGGTTCTTATATGGCAGGGTTCTTTTTCTCCAGCCCTGGAGTGCTGTATCCAGTATATCTAGTAGACCGCTAGCCCTCCAATACCAGAACTGAAGAACCCTGTTCTACAATGCAAAAAATATATATCTTAGCTAGTAAAATCCCCTTTAATCTGTCTTTAAATCTGTCTTTAAATTGTTGAAAAAATATTCTATTATTTTTTTTATTTTTTATTTTTATATAATTTTATATATTTTTATATGTTTGTTTTAATGAAAACAAAACAAAACATCTTAGGACATGGCATGATAAGATAATTATGTGATGACACAAAAGCAGTAAGAATAAAGCAAAGAAACAAACACATTTATACATAAAATATTACAGAAAACAAGAGAGCAAAGACTAGCTAGACCAGTTTGGGAGTCTGCTGTATTAGGGAGGAGGACAGTGTAGAGCCTATTTGGTGTAAGTAAGGGTCCCAGACTTTATGAAAGCTGTCTACGGAAGAGTGGAGCATACATGAAAGGTCTTCATTGTGGATAAATTCCATAATAAGATTATGCCATGATTTATAAGATCAAACAGCATCCTTGATCCAAATGTGTAGCATGTTCTTCCAGACAGCAAAAGTCAGCAAGCTAAAGAGTCTCTCATGCTCACAATTTACAATATGACCCCTTACTTATTTTTACTATCATTTTTATTTATTTGATTATTCTTACAGGTAATTTTGCTGGTTTCTAGTTGTATTTCTTTGCAAATGCTGAATTGTCTATTATGTCTTTAAGAAACATGCTCTGCCAAAGAAATAAGACCCAAAATCAAGTAAAAATATTCAGAAATAAGTTAATTGATCTTATAATATTTCTATAATATTCTTACATGTAGATATAATAGATTTTTACTCCACATTTAAGAGGATTACACCCAGTAAGATATCAGTCTGCAGTCTGATTCTGAGAAAAGCACATCAGTTATTTGTGATAACGTTAACATATCATCAGATTACCAACCTCACTCTTAATGCGAGCCTGTGTGTTCCTCACAGGGCCGAGTGCTGATAGAGAATGGCGCCCTCACCATCTCCTCACTGATCCTATCTGATGGAGGGATGTATCAGTGTGTGGCCGAGAACAAGCACGGCATCGTTTATGCCAGCGCTGAACTGATGGTTCTGGGTAAGAGTCCTTTCCTTCGCGATGTCTGGCTGCTCTCTGCCATCCTGAAGCTCACAAATTTCCTCCTTTGTCTTTGAGGATTCAGTCTCACATTGGCTGGAGAGCGAGCAGTCCCACTTTTTATTTTTATTTTTATTATTGCTAATAACTGTGTAATTAAACATTAATTAAAACAATGTAACTACTGGTGATGTATCCACGGTTACAGATGTTGGTGATACTGGTGATCTCCATTTTTGTCCGTTTTTAGTTTCCCCAATATGTTAGACCCCTGTAGATGTTCTATACACTGTGTAAATAATTTTGGAGGAATGGGCCAATAGAATTGCCCTAAATTACATGTTTTTCATTGGACAGTGATAATATATATATACATAGATACATATATTTATATATATATAAATATACATACACACCCTGCTCACTCATCTCTCTCTCTCCTTCTGGAACAACTATTTCAATAAATTGTGTGGCAACCAATCAGAGTCAGATTTCACTCTTGATTGCAGATGTACTTAAATGCTGATATCACTATAATTGTCTGAAAAATATAATTGGATATTATAATGGGATATTACATATTATTACATTAGATTACAACCCTATCACACAACAAACTTCTGTCTCTTCTATTTAAACCTTCTCATTTTTCACCACTTTTGACACACAATGTGAATCTGGCAGTTGTTCTTTATATCATGTCAATAGACCAATAGAATCAATAGAAATACTCCAAAATGACCTGAAAAACATATTTGTGTACATTGACTTCCTTCAAAAGTTAAGAAGGCTTTTTCCTTCTCCAGTAAAGCTGCTATTTTGGAGATATAAGGTTTTTGTATGACAGCAACAATAAGTTTGAATACATCATTAGACTTCTTTGTGCTGAAACCTAGCCCGAAACTCCTGAATACACTTTTACTCTGGACCGAACGTCCAGCATTAACTTCAACATGAACAGATGAAATTATGTAAATAAGCAGCATTTTCTGCCGGAGATAGAAGACACTATAACTGTGGTCCTTCTGGAGTTCATGCATGTAAATCCCAGCATATCGATCAAGGCGCTCTCCCTTGGGGCTGCCCGTGTAACTGAATTCCTCCTACATGTGCCATGCTGAGAAGCTGACTGATACCAGACAGTGAGGTCACAGCCCGAGACCTAAAAGATCCACCTCGGCGCCAGCCGGCGCGGTCCGCAGGTCCACTTGTTAAAGCCTTAAATCGGGGAGATTTCCCTTAAAGGCAGGACATGTCTTTTTTTTGCCGGAGGCTGTTAGGAAGTCGATTGTGGTATTTCTGTCGAGGCGCCATTAAAATCTCTCTGTCTTTCACAGCTTCACCACCCAGTTTCTCTCAGAGCCCTTTGAGGAGCGTACTGAAAGCCCGCGCCGGCAGCGAGGTGACGCTGGAATGCAGGCCACAAGCCTCGCCCAGAGCCATGAGCCTGTGGAAGCGAGGCAGTGAGATGCTCCAGAAGAATGAAAGGTAAATCCAGAAGGATGAGAGGTGAAACAAGACTGTCTGATGTATACATATATGCTGTTAGACATACGTTGCAGTGTCCGGTTAAGACCTGGTATCTCCAAAACAAAAACAATCTTATTAATCCTCTTCAATGGAATACTTAATTTCAAGTCATTTTGGAACATTTCTATTGGTCCATTTATCATCCAAGATTCCCATCATGTCAAAACATCCAAAAACGGCTCCATAGAGATACAATGTTTTTGCATGACTGTGACAATATGTGTCAAAGCATTTAAGATATCAGTAAAAAATTGACGTTCTTGTTCATTATTAATATTTTTCATGTTTTGGGAAACATGTATTTACATTAAGTGCACAATATTTGTTTATTTGCTGAATAAAACTATAAACCTAACATATCAAATGTGCAATAATGTCACAGTTGTGTGTCTTGGAGGTGGAGATGGGTGAAAATCACGAAACTGATAAAAAAAGAAACAGATAGGAACCACACAGGCTACGCTTACACACCATGAACTGCCATGAAACACACACAAGACCAGGCAAACAAACACCAGAACTAAGGAGCTACTGCAGGAGGCAAGGCTACAAAGGAGGCACAGAGGGGAACATTAATGAAAAGGCGGGGCTAGGGCGGAGACAAGAGAGGAGACACAAACAGAGCCATGTGCTACAGAGCAACCAACTCAAACTGACAGACGGAAAACCCAAAGACACAGAGCAGAGGGACACGGACAGGACAGACGCGTGACACAACTTTGACAGATGCCACATTTTACCTTTGAGCTTTTTTTCCAATTACAGGTAGACACTGACCACTGACTTTATATTTATTAGGGTAGATTCTAAAGTTATATAGAGTTAATTACAGGTAGACACTCTCACTGACCACTGACTTTGTTTATTTAAGTTTATTCTAATGTCATATAGTTAATTACAGGTAGACTCTCTCACTGACCACTGACTTTATGTTTATTTGGGTTTATTCTAATGTTATATAGAGTTAATTACAGGTAGACACTCTAACCACTGACTTTTTGTATTTGGGTTTATACCATTGTTATATAGAATTAATTACAGGTAGACACTCTTACTGACCACTGGCTTTATGTTTATTTGGGTTTATTCTAATGTTATATAGAGTTAATTACAGGTATGTTATTTACAAAATGCAGGTCTAAACCATTAATTAATATGACTTTTATTATTTATTAAAAGCAGAACATTGATGGGGTGCTTAGAAGTATGTTTTACTGGTTTCTCCTCCAGGTTCTCTTTTTTCCCCAATGGAACGCTGAAGATTGCCAATGTGACTAAGCGAGATGGAGGCATTTACACGTGCATTGCCAAAAACCAGTTTGGCAGTGCGAGCACGACAGGCCGGCTGTTGATCACAGGTTAGTCGCTCACAATTGTCACACTTTTTATTATGCCGCCAAAGTTTGAGCGTGGAGTTTTAAAGTTATATATTGTTGCTGCTGCTGCTGCTGCTGTTGTTGTTGTTGTTTTGTTAATCTCAGGGCGCCAAACAGCTCCATTATCCATTTTAATGCATGCATGGACAGTGCCGGCTCTCGCTTTTGAAGTGGTCTGAGACTGTCTATTTATTTTGCATTATAATACACTTACAGAGAATGTGTGCTTGGTAGAAAGCAGGAGCGTTCATGATAAGGGATGGCCTATATTACAGATGCTTTGAATGCAGGAGCTTTCATCCACATATGCACTTCTAAATTTGCACTCCCTGCATTGCTTCAGTTAAATTGTTGCAAGTTAAAGAACCATTTCTGAATCATTTCGGTTCATTTGTCATTAAAAGTTCACAGCATGTAAAAGACAGCTGGTGTTTTCAAAACAATAAAACTAAAAATCTGCATATAGAAGATTTTCAGGACTCAAAATTAAAGGTTTCCTGGGGCAACAAAAACCAGTTGGGACAGTGATGTCAGGCAAGCTCTTGTTTGTCTATGTTTCTGACAGTGTACTTTTTCAATATGTGAAATTATACAAGCAAACAGTAATAGTGCACTTAAATGATGTGCTCAGTCACACTGTGTTCAATTTTACTGGGGTGTCAAAACACTTTCATAACAATAAATACTATACAGTATATGATTGTTTGTGTGTGTGTTAGGATTTTTTTTGTTATATAGAGTTAATTACAGGTAGAGACCCTCCCTGACTACTGACTTTATGTTTGTTTGGGTTTATTGTAATGTTATATAGAGTTAATTACAGGTAGATACTCCCACTGAACACTGACTTTGTTTATTTGGGTTTATTCTGATGTTATATAGAGTTATTTAAAGGTAGACACTCTCACTGACCACTGACTTCATGTTTGTTTGGGTTTATTCTAATGTTATATAAAGTTATTTAAAGGTAGACACTCTCACTGACCACTGACTTCATGTTTGTTTGGGTTTATTCTGATGTTATATAGAGTTAATTACAGGTAGACACTCTCACTGACCACTGACTTTATGTTTATTTGGGTTTATTCTAATGTTATATAGAGTTATTTAAAGGTAGACACTCTCACTGACCACTGACTTTATGTTTATTTGGGTTTATTCTAATGTTATATAGAGTTAATTACAGGTAGACACACTCACTGACCACTGACTTTATGTTTATTGGGGTTTATTCTAATGTTATATAGAGTTAATTACAGGTAGACACTCTCACTGACTACTGACTTTATGTGTATTTGGGTTTATTCTAATGTTATATAGAGTTAATTACAGGTAGACACACTCACTGACCACTGACTTTATGTTTATTGGGGTTTATTCTAATGTTATATAGAGTTAATTACAGGTAGACACTCTCACTGATCACTGAATATATGTTTGTTTGGGTTTATTCTAATGTTATATAGAGTTTTACAAGTATGATTAGTCCTGAAAAACATCATCTTATACTTTTGACAGTAGTTTTATGGACTTCTTTAAGAAATCTAGCAACACCTCACAAGACCTGTCTGATGTTTGGAGATGTTCTGACCCAGTCATTTAGCCATCATCAAGTGTCTCAGATTCTTACGCTTGCCCGTTTTTGCTGCTCTCTTATGAGTTTGTAATAACAGCCCTCATATGAGCATACTGTCAGCAGTTCTTTTTGTCATCGGCTTCGTTGTTATGCGCCAGAGGCTGACCCCTTTAATCTAGTGTAATTTAATTAGCTCGACCTTTCCCTCAGAAGACGTCCACACACCAGTGCACCCCGTTCAATCTAGACACCCCTCTCAATGCATTCCCCCCTATTAAATCCCACTTAACTTTCCCTCATACTGACAGTCACCATAGTGCAGAACACTGCCTCTTAACCTTTTCACAAGTACACACCGATTTATGAAAAAAAAAATTAAAAGCACCCGCCACTGATACACTAGGAGATTAGATGCATATGAAGTAGATTGCTGCTGGCGGTGATCTCAGTAGGTTTATCTACCTGGCAGCGAGCGTTATCTTCATGCTTCTGTTGAAGCAAAAATTTGCCTTGTTGTAGTGCATTAGCACCAAGGATAAAACACTTCATTGGGTTTTACAGTTTCCTTCATTTTCATAATATTCTAATGCCACTGTGTACACCACCCTGCTCCCAGCGGTCTTTAGTATTGCTACTGATGTAATATATGCATTTTCCACTGTTTCTCTTAACACTGAATACTGATTAGAGCTCTACTCTTTCACTACTGCAAACAATTCAGTACTCTAATTTGTAAAACTTTACATACATTTATTTAAATGAGCTCAAGTGTAGAGAGCTCATTACTGAGTATTGGTATTGCTCAGCACAGGTACAAGGCAATGAAATGCAGTTAGCATCTACCAGAAGTTTAAATAGTTACATTGTGCAAAAACAAAAATGTATGTGCAATAAATAAGAGAAGGAACTTGAATATTTATGATAAATATGGTAAATATGACAAGATAAACACCGATCAGCCATAACATTAGTACCACGGTAAAGACAGGTAAAGTGAAAAACGTTGATTATCCTCATCTACAGTGGCTCCTGTCAGGGTTTGGATATATTAGGCAGTGAGTAAACAGTCAGTTCTTGAAGGTGATGAAGAAGAAGTTGAAGCAGGAAAAATGGGCAAGCATGGGAATCTGAGACACTTTGACAAGAACCGGGATGTTCTAGACGACTCGGTCAGAACATCTCGTCTTGTGGGGTGTTCCTAGGATGCAGTGGTTAGTACCTACCAAAAGTGCTCCAAGAAACCAGTGAACCAGTGATGGGGCCATGGGAACCTAGTCAGTTGGTCGGTATACAGTATGTTGTATACACTGTATTAGCACATTATTAGTTATCAGGTTAAGATTGTTTACAAAGAAGTCCTCGTTTATTTTTATTTCTTAGAATTAATAGTTTGTTTGTTTGTTTTTTCAGTGCCTGTGCCTTTAAGACTGATATACTGCATGTAAACGGTCTCTGTTCTGATTTGCTGGCCTGTTTTATGTGTTATTATAAAAGAATTTCAGGCTAAAACACCTTATACCTTTTTCAGGAGTGGTTGAGGGTAAAGACTCAGGTTCAAGATCACTTCAAAAGAATAATAGATTGAAATTGGGTTGTTTTTGCAAATTCATTTGCATATCATGTGGACTGTCTGCTGAGGCAGTGTGATTTTTAATTTTTTATTTGTAATTCCCATTAAATTCCCATGTTCCATTCTATGGGTTCTTTAAATAATGATCCCTAATACTGCTAGTAGTGTTTGCTGCTCCGTCCCATTGCAAATGATTGCTTCACTTTATTGGTTGTTGTTCTTCTCGATTGACCTTGTTGGAGTGTGTGAGCCTCTTTTGGTGTCACACTTGAAAATACTTCCAATAATGAAATGATTAAAACATTTACAAGCCACCCATGAAGCTGTAACTCAGCGGTACAATGGCGTCTTCAGAATGACCAAGTAAACTTCTGATGAACAGCTCATTTACATTTCAAAAGTGTGCCTCACAGTGCTCCAGTAGATTTGTTAAAGTGTGCTGTTCCGAGCGGAATTAAGCTGACGGATCTGTGCTGGCACTGTGTTCAGAGCCAACCAGGATCACGCAGGGCCCCAGCAGTCTGGAGATCATAGTGGGCGAGAGCATCGTGCTGCCCTGCCAGGTGGCCTTGGATCCAGCCCTAGATGTGACCTTCTCCTGGGCCTTCAACGGCCAGCTCATTGACTTCCACCAGGACTCGGACCACTTTGAGAGAGTCGGCGGGGTGAGTAAAACGCAAGGCTGCTGCCTGCCAGAATGTGCCGTGCACTTTTGCCCTGTGTTATGGGAGCCAAAAGCGATGCCTTGTTTGAAATGTCAACGGAGCACGGACTCAACTTTTACTTTTACCGCTAAACCACCCTGTTATTGTAGCATGTCTTACAATGAACAAAGGTGGGGATCTTTTAGCATGGCTCAAGATATAGCTACACTCACTGAGCACTTTATTTAGAAGACCTGTACATCTCCTCCTTCATGCAAGTATCTAATTGGCCAATCGCGTGGCAGCAGTGCAGTGCATAAAGGCATATAAATGCCAGCCAAGCAGCTTCAGAAAATGTTCACATCAACCATCAGAATTGAGAAACAAGTGTGATCTCAGTGCAGTATGAGTACAGTATGATTGTTGGTGTCAGAAGGGCTGGTTTTAGTACTGGTTTTTAAGAACTTTACACTTGGAACAATGCAGTTAGACAAGTATCGTCCTCCTGGCAACTGCCAAACCCAGACTCGTCTATCGGCTTGTCAGACGGAGAAGCGTGATTTGTCACTCCAGAGAACACGTCTCCTCTGCTCTAGAGTCCACTGGTGAAGTGCTTTACACCACTGCATCCGACGCTTTGCATTGCGCTTAGTGATGTAAAGCTTCGATGTTGCTGCTTGGCCATGGAAACCCATTCCACCAAGCTCTCTACACTCCCTGTTCTTGAGCTAATCTGAAGACCACATGAAGTTTGGAGGTCTGTAGCGATTGACTCTTCAGAAAGTGGCCGACCTCTGACCACCCTCTGTCATTTTACGTGGCTGATTTGCTGTCGCTCCCGATCGCTTCCACTTTGTTATAATACCACTGACAGTCAACTGTGGAATATTTAGTAGTGAGGAAATTTCATGACTAGACTTGTTGCACAGGTGGCATTCTATCACGGTACCACGCTAGAATTCACCGAGCTCCTGAGAGTGACCCATTCTTTCACAAATGTCTGTAGAAGTAGTCTGCAAGCCTAGGTACTTGGTTTTATACACCTGTGGGCATGGAAGTGATTGAAACACCCGAATTCAATTCATTCAATTTGAATGGCTGAGTGAATACTTTTGGCAATATAGTGTATATGTTACATATGTACATAAATAAACAGGTAACAAGGAAACAATCAACTATTAGAGTCATATTATGGCAAAAAGTGAAAATGGCAAAAATAGAAGTAAATGTTTTTTTGTGTGACAGTGATGACATGGTATTTCCAGTGAATTTAAAAAGTACAGTTTTCCATAGCAATATGTTTATCAATTCATAATTTATTTATATATGTTTGAAATGGCTATGAAACTTGTTATTGTAAAGTTAAAGTGAGAGTACACATTAATTAGTTGTTACTACCTTAAGGATCGGTGGTGCAACTGAATTTAGTAAAGCTATGGTTTGAAATATAGGCCTTAGTAAAGACTTCAGCAACAAATGTAAGTATAAACTGAAGTAAGTAGTCATACACATATATATATGTGTGTGTGTGTATGACTACTTACTTCAGTAAGTATATATATATATATATATATATATATATATATATATATATATATATATATATATATTTATATATATATATTTGAAAGTACTATTATTATTTTATTATTATAGAAATAGTATAGAATTGCAGATATTTGTTTTTGATGTACTGAAAATGTATCAAACTGAGGCATTTCCACTGTACAACTTTGTCAAGTTACACTTACAAATTATGATTCATCACACCTCCAGAAGGTACAGTAGGTGTAAATCTGTAGTGATTATCATGGTAATCATCAGTACTGTGTGGTTGTGGTTAGGTTCTGTTGGCAGAAACTTTGTTGTGAAGTGGTGTTGACTTGTTGATTGCCCTTATTCTCATTTCTTTCCTTTACTTTCTTTCACTGATTTTGTTTTCCTGGAAGAAAGCCTGATTGAGTTATGCCTCCTGCATCCGTGATTAGCCACATTTAAGAGTGAACCATTTGTGTCTTAATGTGACTTGCTTATCTCCCAGTTTATTTTTTTTACGGTTGGTTTCTCAACCTATTTATTCTGTCAATATTAGGTTATTAGGACTGTAATTGCTTAAAAACTGCAAATTGGAGATCAAAACAAACATCGTGTTCCAGGCTTTTTGCAGTTCCCCTCGTGGTCTGGTCCTCAAGTAGTCAGTTTTACGACCGGCTGCAACAAATTCCCCCTACTGTGGCCCAGAACTTTACAGAATTTTAACACCCCCCCCCTTATTGTGACAATTTTATAAAACCTCCTTCTATGACCTAGAACTTTTCAATCACCCATTACTGTGGCGTAAAACTTCACAAAGCCCCTTACTGTTGTCCAGAACTGCACAAACCCTCCTACTGTGATCCATAACTTTACAAACCCCCTTACTGTAACCCAGAACACCTGTGCAAGTAGTCCAGTCGTCTCACTACTAAATGTTCCACAGTTTACTGTCAGTGGTATTATAACAAAGTGGAAGTGATTGGGAGCAACAGCAACTCAGCCACCAAGTGGTCGGCCACAAAACTTTACATGCCATCCTACTGTGGTCCAGAACTTTACAAACCCTCCTATTGTGACTCAGAGATTTACAAACCCCCTTACTATGACCCACAACTTTATACCCCCCACACACACACTATGATCCAGAACTTTACAAACCAACCCTTACTGTAGTCCAGAACTTTAAAAACCCTCTTACTGTGCACCAAACTTTACAAACCCCCTTACTGTGACCCTGAACATTACAAACCCTCTTACTGTGTCCTAGAACTTTACACACCTCTTTACTGTGGCCTAGAACATTACAAATCTTTCTTACTTTTTCACATAACTTTCCACCCCCCTCCCTGACTTCGGCCTGGAATCCCACTCTATGCCTCTGCACCATAAGTGCATCTTTCCACAATTGTACAAATGTTCATAGCACAATAATAGTAGATATTAAACTTATCCAAACATTCCAATTCCGTGTTTAGCTAAAAAATGAACCTATACAAAATATGCCATATGCAGTACTGTCCTTGTGAAATCCCTATATTTTCTTCTGTATAGCCACATACAGAACACAGTATTATAAAATCCCAGTGCTGTCTTTAGTACATCTGTAGTAATCTGTATTACCAAACCCATAGCTTATAGTGTAAATAGATCAGCATTCAGCTACCCTGTTTTCTTACCTATGTTTTGTTTTCCTTTTTGGTTTTATGTTCATCTTTAACATTTAAAAATTAATGTTTAATAACTGGTATTACTGGTGTACTGAATCTGAGTTAATGATATAAACTACTGTATAATAATGGGTGTTGAGGCAGGCTGTATCTGCTGAAAGACCTTATTCTGGCCAAACCAATAAACACCATCTGTAAAGCAGGCAGGGCCGAAACACAGGCAAGCAGGTACACCATAAGCAATTTCATTTCTCAAACCAAATGAACAAATCCAAAGGGTAAACCACAGAAATTCCAACTAAACAGGACTATGACTCAGAACTCAGCTTAGTCAAACAAAGAGGTGCACATGGCAGAGGAAATGAAAAGTCCATGAAAAACTGCAGGTTGTGTAAGAGTGGTGTGAGTGTGTGGAGCCAAGGAGGAGCCAGAACTGGGTCCAACCTGAGTATCCCCAGAGGAATGACATTTGAGGTGCAGAGCTAGAAAAGGCAGAAGGTCCATGTAGGAGAGCAGTCCCTATAATGCCCAGTGAACAAGGGTGGAGTCCTAATCAGGACAAGGATTAGGAACTAAAAACAGCCCCCTAATCAGGAGCTGGAGCCTTTTTGGAGTGGTTTGGGAAGCAGGGACTGGAGGGACCCTGGATGCTGAGACCAGAGTGTTTCTAAGTACTAAGGAGACCCAGGGAGTCTGAAATGGAATGACCAATGGAGCCAGAACTCAAGTGACCTGGGAAACTGGCCTGAGCCTGATCTGAGGAGCTGTGATGAACTAGGTAGCAGGAACTGGTAGTCGTCTTGAGAGCAGGAACTGGAAGAAGAGTGGTCCGGGGAGCTGAAACTGGAGGTACAGGAACCAGAGCGACCAGAGAGCTGGAACTGCAGTAGTCTATTGAATTGCAAATGGCTTGAAAAGACGGATAAGAGGGTCAGCACCAGTTGTAGTAGGTACACCAGGGGTGGTGATTCTGATGAGTGTGGGCATCAAAGCACCATTTACATTACATTTACATTTAAGGCATTTAGCAGATGCTCTTTCCCAGAGCAACTTACAAAAGTGCTTTGCTATTTACCCAAGAAATTCAAAGATCCTCTAAGTTTAGACTCTTAGACTCTACTAAACACAAGTCAATAAGGTGACCACTCCACTCTTCACCCAAGTACTCTCAGAAGAGGAGGGTCTTCAGTCTGGGTTTGAGGACAGCGAGCGTTGGACTCTGCTGTTCGGACACCCAGGGGAAGTTCGTTCCACCACTTCGGTGCAGGACAGTAAAAAGTCTGGACGCTCGTCTTCCGTGAATCTTAAAGGATGGCGGATCGAGCCGAGCCGTACTTGAAGCTGGAAGGGCTCTTGGTGCAGATCGGCTTTTGACCATCGCCATCAAGTACGGAGGGGCTGGCTGGTCCGTTCTTGGATTTGTAGGCCAGCGTCAAGATTTTGATTTTGATTCTGATGCGGGCAGCAGCTACAGGAAGCCAGTGAAGAAAGAACGCAGCAGTGGAGTAACATGGCTGAATTTAGGAACGTTGAAGACGACCCGACCCGTGCCGCTGCACTCTGGATAAGTTGCAGGGGCCTGATGGTAGCCAGAAGATAGTTGCAGTAGTCAAGTCTTGAAGTGACGAGAGACTCTGGAGTAAGTGGCACAACCTTAAAGGCATTTCTCGGTACACCAGCACTCCCAATAGCACTGGGTGGAGCCTCGGGCAAGGTAGAATACCTGTAAGTCATGGACCTGACTGCGTTTTGGGACCCACTGCTGCCCTAGGGAGCTCCCCCTCAGCTATGTCACTTGAAATTTCAGACAATGGAACTTTTCCTTAGGACTAAATGTCCAGACAAGCGCTTCTAGATTAAGCCTAAAAAGGTTAAAACCTAAACAGCCACTGATTTTGGCATGGCAAAATTACACGAATAACAGTGTGTCATACTGAATCTCTGCTTCTGGTCCTCATCGCTCCCCATATTTGAAAGAGAATGTTCCGGACAAATTCCATTACCTTGTTCTGGGTCACTCAGTTGCTGACCTACATTGACAGTCAATGACTTTCCATGATTGGAGAACAGTCTGTGTTACAGTTTGCAAAAGAGAAATGGGCCACATCAATTAAAACCATGTTTTTTCACCCCTATTTTTCCTCCCCTCAACATCAAATTTTTGCACCTCGAGGGAGAACATTCCTTATCGCCAGTCTTTGCTGTAATTGAATTTGCATACCTATTTATGTAGCTAGAGCCTTGAAATAATTTCATAATGAGTTTGCTGGCATGAACCAAGGGCAAGGCTGGCACAAGTCAAATGATGATGATTTGAAACCCTGCCTTGAATTGCCAGATAAGACACTGGGCTTTTGTTGACTGTGTTCCTTTTTTAAATGCAGGACTCAGCCATTTGTTCTCAGCTTGTCTCTGGCAAGTCATTTGAAAGAGGGAACAAAGAACGTGGTTATTTATCCAAGGTCTGTGCAAAGTTACAGATTTCCCAGAGTGCTAACAGAATGCATTACATTTGAGGCAGTACGTCTGAGGTTTTCTTTGGGGGTTTTTTTTTGGTCACATGGAAGTGGTCACAACGAAGTTCACACCTTGGGCTCTCCTCTCAGTGGTGCTTACAGAAGACATCGACATATGCTGACAAGGGATGTAATTAGATGCCAGTTTCTTGCGGCTTCGGCGGCCTCCCATTTGTGGAAATTACCACTACCCATCTCGGCAGCATGGGATGAATATATTAGCATAATTAAACAGCACCCAACCTTCCCCGGCCTCCCTACCCGACTGTCAGAGCTGGAGTTTCTACCACTGTCGTTTCTCGCTGCCAGCTGGTTGACATCCTCTGAGACGGAGGCCTTTCGTCTGGGACAGTGACTTGTCGGAGACAGTAAAGATTCCCTATGCAAGCAGTGGTTCCAGCCCACTTTGCGACCTGTGAGCCACCGCTAGCACTGAGTTGATGCGTGGGCTGGGACAGAGGGGCTCTCCGGAAGAAACTCTAGGAAATGTTCTGTGACTTGTGTGTTGGTAACCTAGATTACCCTTGAGTGAATCATCTCTCCACACACTTCATCTTAGAAGCTGAAAGCGCAAAGCTGTGTGTTGACAGGGACTTTAGGGGAAGGTAATAGATTGTCTGTGGTGTTCTCCTACATTCTTCTTTGCTCTTTCTTTTTTTTAAAGCCTTCTGCAAACTAACAGCGGTCATACACACTTAGATTCTAAAGGTTCCTAAATGATTCCAGGCTTGGATGAATTGGAAATTGTTGTAGATCCTTTAAAAAGCTTCACAGAAGGTTAATTTAAATCGAAATATGTAAATTACATCAAACAATTAATGTTAGAATCATAAACATAAGAACGATGAGAAGCTAAAAATCAAGTATTCAAGTAATATCAAGAGACAATTGTAAATTTAGTCGTATTTTTATTTTTTAAATTAAGTTTTTAAAAAAGTTTTATTCTGAGAAATGAATTTAATGCAGTTACATGTAAGGCAGTACAAAATCAATGTTTTGCATAATCAGTTTTCTCATTTTGACTTCTTGTGAAATTATTAAAATCTATTTTTAACTGAAACCAAAATGTAATAGGATATTTGATTAATTAAAAAAAATAGCTGATAGTTGTAATGATTCTTAAAGTCATCCTGATTGGCAGCCCTATATGAGATGATGCCAGTGAAAACTTGGCAAACTGTGCAATAGCGGTAATGCTCACATGCTGTGCATGCCAGAATATACACTGAACGCTCTCTGACGATGCAGGAAAGTGATGCCATGCCTTGCTTGGGACATCCTTCAGCATTATGCACTTCTGATTGCCTGGAATTGTGCATCATCCCATGCCATAAATCTGTTAGTGGGCTTGTGTGGACCATGTGTTGTAACAGCGGGAACACTTCATGGTCAGAACTTTGATGTAGGTCGCCTTTGGTCGCAAAAGCACTAAATAATGCTGTCAGTGAGCACATCACAGTAGCCTCTTTCTGCAAGCCCTATAGAAGCATTCTGCAAGAGGAGTGGAAAGTCAGGCTTATGGTTTTACATTAGTTCATATTATTCGTCTCATTATACACTATATGGACAAAAGTATTGGGACATCATATTCATTGTTTCTTCTGGAATCAAGGGTATTAAAAAGAGTTTGACAGTAGAGACAGTTACTGGGGCAGAAGGCTTTCTAGGTTTTTCTATTTTATTCTATTTATTGTTTTATTTATTATTAGTATTTTTTATTACCTCCCTATTATTTTAATCATTTATTTTACAATGCCTCTCCTGCATGGAGGGTCTCCTTCATGTCTCTCCTAACCACCAGAGATGTTCCTGTAGCCTCTTTGCTGCTTCCTGCATGGTACTGGAGAGAGCTCAGCTATTGGTTATTCACAATGTCACAATTTGCGAAAAGCAAGACTAAAAACGTTCTGATAATATTAAAACACGGTTGATTGTATTGGAATGTCAAGACAAGAAAACACTGAATTAGGACAGCTTTCAAGACCACACGATGGAGATGACGCGAGCGCTGAATCAATTTAATTTCAACATTGGAAATGTGTGAAATTTCTTAAAAAGTCATTTATTGTAAGGCCGGTATAAGTGAAATTGTACTGGTTAGTACTGTAAAGGGGTTCCCTGTACAAGGGTTCCTTGTTCCTCATAACAATAGAATGGAACCCCTGGTTCTAAGTAGACTATTTTAAAATATTCTATAAAAAAAGACATCTAGAAGAAGCTGAGCTATTTTACCAGGTAAAGAACCATGTATATAATAACTGTGTCTCTAATAACTGTTACACATTAATAATAATAATAGTTACACATTAATATTAATTGTAATAACAATGTAACTACTGGTTATGTATTAACTGTTACAGATGGATTACAGTATAATACAAAATGCATATTTACACAAGTGTATCTTAATAGCAATAGAATGTGCATAGCAGTTATAATGCCTAATAGAGTATGTGTGGGGGTGGGGTAATTATATTTATAGAAATTTCTTCTTTTCCTTCTACTTATAACTATTTAGATAGAGCACTTAAAGGTTAAAGAGTTAAAGCTGAAGTCGATACACATGAGTAATTACACAAGCTACACTACTGTAATCCATATTTTACAGCGAGCGCATGACCATAACATGTAGTTACAGTGTAATTACATAGATTTTTAATTACACAGTTCTTAGAAACACTTAATATAAAATGGGACCAGAGCCATTAACTCATCTGCTGTGTTCTCATCATCACTGGCTTCCTGTAGCTGTACCCCTGTACCCCTGACGCTGGCCTACAAAGCCAAGACTGGGGTTCAAAACCCGATCTGCACCAAGAGCCCTTCCAGCTTCAAGTACGGCTCGGCTCGACCTGCCATCCTTTAAGATCCACGGAAGACGAGCGTCCAGACTTTTTTCTGTCCTGCACCGAAGTGGTGGAACGAACTTCCTCTGGGTGTCCGAACAACAGAGTCCAACACTCGCTGTCCTCAAACCCAGACTGAAGACCCTCCTCTTCTGAGAGTACTTAGTGTGCAGAGAGTAGAGTATGTAGAAGATTGTGTCTCCAGACTGACTTCTGTATTTAGTAGAGTCGTAGATTAGAGGATCTTCTGGATTCTAGTCTCTACAAACTAGATAAGTGTATTTTCTGAGTGACAGTGAAGCACTTTTGTAAGTAACTCTGGATATGGCCTTAAATTTCAATTTGAGCCTTCAGATAGTTTGAGATTTCGTGGTTTTGTATAAAATTATTGCCAGTGGGAACCCTTGGAGAACCTCTTTTCTTTTAGAAGAGGAGAAAATGCTCTAATTTGAAATAACTTAAAGCATCTAACAAACAGATTTGAACCCCTTACCCTTCACACAGACTGTTCTCCCTCCTGCCATCAGGAAGAAGTTACCGCAGCATCCGGTCCAACACAACCAGACTCTGCAATAGCTTCTTCCCCCAAGCCATCAGACTTCTCAACTCCAGAGACTGAACTAATGTTTTTTTCTGTTCCATGCACACACTCTGTGTTGCACTTGTGGTCTGTATGCACTGTGTCTATGTTGCACCATAGTCCTGGAGGAACATTGTTTCGTTTCACTGTGTACTCTGTATGTAGTTGAAATGACAATAAAAACCCACTTGACTTGAGTAAATTATTTTGAGCTTTATCTGATAGAACCTAATCAGTACGCTTTATACCATTCTTCAGTTGCCAGAAACATAAGAGTAAAGACACCGGTCCTTCCGTCAAATAGAATTAGTTGCATATGAATCGTTTCGGTCATTTCAGCCCGTGCTGTCCCTGTTTGATGCTCCTCATTAATTGATATGTTTATTCACAGTTGTCTGCCTCTGAGGTGCCGCATCGCCGCAGACGTGGGCGTGAAACACAATCGGCCGCAGCCACTCAATGCAGTCAATGTCAGTTAGTCAGTGTGGAAGCTCAGCCGAGTGGATTTGCTCTACATTCCCGTGAATTCCACAGCCCTGGTTTTACATTTCATGAAGACTTTTGATGAAAGATGCTTTCAGACACCGACATCCAATAACGTCAGCCTCCCCAGTACCAACAGTTATTTGTCCCCCATGGTGTTGACGTGCATTATATTTTATCTAGAACAATATTAGCTCTCGTTATGCGTGTCTTGCTGCTTTCCTCCCCTCCCCCCTGCTTATGTAATTACGGAATAATTAGTATCTTGCCAATTAGCTGGAGCGTGTTTGTTTTAGCGAGCTCTTGTGTGCGTCTGGGAGAGCTGGATAGGAGCACAGCCTGGAGGCTAGTCGCTGGCGCGGCCTGTTCTGTCTCACCAGGGACAGCAGACATTTTAAATGGGGAGGGTGGGTGTCCCAGAGGACGCAGAGACCTTAGGGCTTCCATGAGAGATGCAGACAGTTTTGGCTTTGGCCGCAGCCACATGTCACGATTCCTCGTTCCTCAGTGTTGAAGCACTGTTTACAGGGTCAAACGCACAACTCCCGACACTCTGGATGTTCAACCTTTGTTATTGTGAGCTGTTTCAGCACTTAAAGCAACAATAATTAAGGGAATAGTTGGACCAAAAGAAGGAAAACTTTCAAAAATACAGACAATTTATACCTTACCCTAAATGTAGTGCTGTCGCAGAGCACGGCTTGGCTTGGCTCACTCTCTCTCAGGATGTTTGGAAGAAAAGCATCCAGACCTTTCTGCATCCTGGCACCAAAACTGACCAGCAGAATCACTTACTCAGCTAAAGATCCTTTAAGTCCTTTAAGTGACCTCTTCCGAGCGCACTTAAAGCAATATTCTGAGATTCGAAATCATGTTGATGTTCTACTGACTGTTATGGGGAGAATGGGGCTGGAGCACTGCTTCTGCACTGTGGAGCTTTGGTTGAGCTGCACCACCATACCTTGAATTTGGGGTGAAGCGACCTTTGCTTTGGATATTTTAAGGGAATGACTAAGCGATTTTGTAAGTGCTTTAGATTGAAGGCTATTTACACATGCTTTTGTTAACATCTAGGACAGGGCTGCTCAATCCTGGTCCTGGAGATCTACCTCTCTGCAGAGTTTACCTCCACCCCGAATCTAGCACACCTGGTCCAGATCTGGATCTGAACTTTTCAGGGTGGTAGATCTTCAGGACCAGGATTGAGCAGCCCTGATCTAGGAGGAGGGGCAGAAAATGTATTTATTAATTATAAATGTATTTTATTATTTGCAATACAAAGGTAGGCATTCAGTGGAGAGATCTCCTGTCAAGAGACATCTCCTGCTCTCAGTAAAGAGGTAAACTGGCTTGTGCAAGAGGGTAAATTAAAATTTATAAGTTACATTAAATGGCAATTAATAAAGGGATATATATATATATATAATAAATACAATAAAATAAAATAACCTACAGCCTAGACATGCTTGCTTCATTATTTTTGCACTGGTGCTGTGAGGTGAAGCCACACTGTTATCTATACCTGTAGCTGCTGTATGTAATGTACTCTAGTCCATATTAATAGATAACAGCATGTTCTAAAGTTTCAGAAACCACATAATTAAATCCATTACAGAGTAAAAGTTTCTGCAGAATTAAATGGTTAAGATGCCAAATGCTAAACGCCATGCAGACCTCTGACTTGTTCTCAAATAGAGAAGGAATCATTACAAGTGCACCTTATAAGGAACAGTAGCGATTAATATGTTTTGATTTTAGTGGCTGAGTTTTATAAACTGGCTTATGATTTTATGCTGTTTTTCCAACAGAGGAATGCTGGGGACCTGATGATCAGAAACATCCAGCTTCACCATGGTGGGAAGTACGTGTGCATTATTGACACAGATGTGGAGGGCCTGTCTGTGGATGCAGTGCTGGTTGTGAAAGGTACGGAAATCAGCTGTTTGTCTTTTATCCTTTTGTTTCATCTCTGAATAATAACAAAAGACATTGGGCCTCATTCATCAATATCCTCCTAATAATATTCGTCCATTTGTTTTTTTTAAGTAAAGTCCTGATCAGAAACTGGTGATCTGCTTGTAAAGTGCAGGATTGCTCACAGCTCTGCTCTTCTAATGATGGATCACATTGTCCTCCTAAACTGAACACATCCTAAATAAGAAAACACTGGGGAATGTCAGAATGGCAATGTCAGGCTGACATTCACCCACCGTTCTAAAGAAGAAATTTCTGCTTAAACCTCGCATAGTTCACTACGAGATATTAAAAGAAATGGCTTTGAATGCATGTTTTTTGGTATTTTAGCTGCTTTTCTTATAATATCTCTTTGTGAACTTATGAGGTACAAGTAGAAATTCCTTCTTAAGAATGGTGGGTGAATAAGGCTGTAAAGTTAAAGTTAACTGGGAATCTACATAAGCTAAAAGCATTCTTCCAGCCTCATGTTCATCATATTCATTTTAGAAAATTGGCATGAGAATACCGGCCATTTTTAAGGAAGGAAGGGAGGAAGAAACTTTGGGAGAAACCAAGACTGGGGGGACCCGACCCATCCTCCTCTGATCAGAAATTATTGATAAAAGTCACTAAACCACCTAAACTGTTGTACTGCTCAGGTGTGCAACATATTCATAATCATAATTTCATAATTATGGTGTAGCATAACTTAATATAGTCATAGCAGTCATAGCAGTGATGGTCAGAAAATGTATTAATTCTCTGACCATATTAGTCTATATTTTATTCTAGTAGTTTTTCTGCACAAAGCCTGACATGCCTTGCTGTGCCATTGATTGACTTTAACCCCTTAAACAGCTTATGGTCTGCTGGTGGGCCGAAAGTGTTATTACAAATCTCGATCAACAGAGAACAGTCCCACCAGTTTGTACAGAAGTCCCTGTAGTTACTGAGTAATACAGTTTAGTTTGGGATAAGACTTTCTACATTACAGGGCTAAAAACATGTTTTAGGTAATGCATTCACAGCTATTGGTTTTGATATCTCTTAGTGAGTCTTCTGAGTTTGATATGTAACATTTTTGATGATAAAAAAATGGAAAATCTAAAATCTGCTTTTATTTCAGAGACTGATTTTCTATATAACACCTTGCATGCACTTTCTAAACCACACATGATCTGTTTTAGGACTAACCCTTCTCTAAACTATTAAATAGTCTCAAATAGTCTTTCAGGCAGTGCAATTACAGATATTTGGTGTAATAAACATTTGTAAGGAAGCTTTTTAACTCTTCTGAGTTCAATATGTAACATTTTGAATGGTAAAAGAGTAGGAAATCTACAATCTGCTTTTATTTCGGGTATTAATTTGGCATACAACACCTTGCATGCACTTTCTAAACCACAAATGGTTTAAAAAAGTCTATTTTATGACCAAACCTTCTCTAAATTATTGTCAAATAACCTTTTCCAGGCAGTGCATTCATAAATATTTGGTGTAATAAACTTCTGTAAGGAAGCCTTTTAACTCTTAAACAGCCTATGGTCTACTGGTGTTCCAAAAGTGTTATTACAAACCTCTATTACCAGTGAATAGCCCCAACAGTTTGTACAGAAGTCCCTGTAGTTACTAAGTAAGCCTTTCTGTTTTACGGGGCTAAAAAACATGTTTTAGGCAATACATTCACAGCCATTTGTTTTAATATCTCTTAGTCAAAGAGTTCAATATGTAACATCTTTCTGCCTTTATTTCAGGTATTAATTTGGCATACAACACCTTGCATGCACTTTCTAAACCACAAATGATCTGTTTTAGGGCTAACCCGTCTCTAAACTATTGTCAAATAGTCTTTCAGGCAGTGCATTCATAAATATTTGGTGTAATAAACTTCTGTGTGGAAGCTTTTAAATTGTTCTGAATTCCTGAATTCTCTAGAATGGAGTATTTCACACCAAACCCACTTCTAATGACTTTGTTTGCATAATAATTCATTTAATTATGAAGCAATGAAATAAATGGGGGGAATTCCCTGTTAAGAATGAAGCAGCAGGGTGTATGATGTAGGCTGAGAAATGCCGAACTGTGTGTATCTGCTGTTTCTCATGTTAAGTGAATGCGACAATGCCGTATAACTCCTAGACAAGGTCAAAGTCACCGTCTGAACATTTGCGGCTTGTACGTGTGTAAGATATTGGACACCGAAGGAAGTGTCAGTGGATCTGAATGGTTTAATAAAGGCCTATTCTGTCATGTAGACTGGAATAACTGTGTCAGTGGAACGGGTTTATAGTGCACATTACCAGTGCAGGTTTTTTCCGAGCGGCTCACATTGGTATTCATGCCCATTACGCATTATGATAGTTGTCCCAGGTGTTTAAGAGTGGAGCTGTTTGTCATGGAGAATGTCTTTAATTGGCTCATTTGCACATCAGCTGAGCAGCTTGGCAGTCCCAGAATGCTGTGCAAAATGGGGAGGGAAAAACTATTTAACTGGCACAGAGCTAGGCTGTCTGGAGCAGAAATGCCCCTCGTTTAATAGCGTGTGTAGAGGAGCACATTTACATTCACAGGGAGAGCGATTCTCATTCTTGCCCCAATCATGAGGATAGGCTTCAGGCTGGGTTTGGCCACGCTGAGACAATATCTGATTGATTGGAATATTTATAGACTCTGATCAGGCGTCACCCTCACACTGAGCTGGTGTTCTGTTTGTTTGTGTCCTGACTTTGCAAAAGAAACACGGATAAAAAGCCCTAACCGACCAGCACATGACTTTGTAAAGTGATCTGGTCAAAAACTACATTAAGTACCAGGTTAGGATTAGAAAATGACGTGTAAAATGACAGTAAATGAGAGTAGTGTTATACTGTGAGTACTGAGTATTATAGTGTTAACAGTGCATTACTTTACTTGGATGGTTCATTTAGATACTCACCTGACATTCAAATAACACTCCAATGAAAGCCGAGTAAACGCAACTGAAGCTGAATGTAAATGACTGGCTGTTAAATGTAACCCTGCACTTTAACCTTAACACTAACCGTAACTGTAACCATAACCTTAACCCTAACCCTAACACTAACACTAACACTAACCTTAACCCTAACACTAACACTAACCTTAACCCTAAACTTAACCCTAATACTAACCTTAACCGTAACCCTAAACTTAACCCTAATACTAACCTTAACCTTAACCCTAAACTTAACCCAAACCTTAACCCTAACCCTAACCTTAACCCTAAACTTAACCCTAAACTTAACCTTAACCTTAACCATAACTCTAACCCTAACCCTAACTATAAAAAACTTAACCTTAACCATAACTCTAACCCTAACCCTAACTATAAAAAACTTAACCATAACCTTAACCCTAACCCTAACCTTAACCCTAACCTTAACCCTAAACTTAACCCTAATACTAACCTTAACCGTAACCCTAAACTTAAACCTAATACTAACCTTAACCTTAACCCTAACCCTAATACTAACCTTAACCTTAACCTTAACCCTAACCTTAATCTTAACTCTAACCCTAACCCTAACTATAAAAAACTTAACCCTAACCCTAACCTTAACCTTAACCCTAATCCTGACCTTAACCCTAACCCTAACTCTAACCTTAACCTTAACCCTAATCCTGACCTTAACCCTAACCCTAGCCTTAACCTTCCCTTTACCCTTTTAGGGTTAGATTTAATAATAAGATTTATGGATGTATGGTTAAGGTTAGGATTAAAGTTAGGGTTAGGGGTAAGGGTAAGGTTAAGGTTAGGTTTAGGGTTAGGGTTAGGGTTAGGATTAGGGTTGGGGTAAGGTTAGGTTTAGGGTTATGGTTAAGGTTAGGTTTAAAGTTTGGGTTAGGGATTAGGTTTATGGTTATGGTTAGGGTTAGGTTTAGGGTTAAGGTTAGATTTAGGGTTAGGGTTAGGGTTAGGGTTAGGGTTAAGGTTAGGGTTAGAGTTAGAGTTAGGGTTAGGGTTAGGGTTAGGGTTAAGGTTAGGTTTAGGGTTAGGGTTAGGGTTAAGGTTATGTTTAGAGTTAGGGTTAGGTTTAAGGTTAGGTTTAGGGTTATGGTTAAGGTTAGGTTTAAAGTTTGGGTTAGGGGTTAGGTTTATGGTTATGGTTAGGGTTAGGGTTAGGGTTAGGGTTAAGGTTAGGTTTAGGGTTAGGGTTAGGGTTAGGGTTAAGGTTATGTTTAGAGTTAGGGTTAGGGGTAAGGTTAGGTTTAGGGTTATGGTTAAGGTTAGGTTTAAAGTTTGGGTTAGGGGTTAGGTTTATGGTTATGGTTAGGGTTAGGTTTAGGGTTAAGGTTAGATTTAGGGTTAGGGTTAGGGTTAGGGTTAAGGTTAGGGTTAGGGTTAGAGTTAGAGTTAGGGTTAGGGTTAGGGTTAGGGTTAGGGTTAAGGTTAGGTTTAGGGTTAGGGTTAGGGTTAAGGTTATGTTTAGAGTTAGGGTTAGGTTTAAGGTTAGGTTTAGGGTTATGGTTAAGGTTAAAGTTAGGGATAAGGTTAAGGTTAGGGTCACATTTAATAGGCAGTGATTTACATTTAACTTAGAGTTCAGTTGCAATTAATACATATTCAGTTCAAAAGTTAGTTGAATGTCAGGTGAGTATCTATGATGAACCTACACTGTGCCATCCAAATACATTTACATTTACATTTAAGGCATTTAGCAGACGCTCTTATCCAGAGCGACTTACAAAGTGCTTTGCTATTTACCCAAGAAATATTTTAGCTAGTTAGAATAGACCAATAATTCAAAGGATACCTCTAAGCTTTAGACATTACTAAACACAAGACAATGAGATGACCATAGTACTCTATTCGTCCAAGTATTCTCGGAAGAGGAGGGTCTTCAGTCTGGGTTTGAAGACAGCGAGCGACTCGGACACCCAGGGGCAGCTCGTTCCACCACTTTGGTGCCAGGACAGAAAAAAGCCTGGATGCTTGTCTTCCGTGGATTTTGAGGGAAGGCGGGTCGAGCCGAGCCGTACTTGAAGCTGGAAGGGCTCTTGGTGCAGATCGGCTTTTGACCATTGCCATCAAGTATGGAGGGGCTAGTCCAGTCTTGGCTTTGTAGACCAGAGTCAGGGTTTTGAATCTGATGACCTGGGCAGCAGCTACAGGAAGCCAGTGAAGAGAGAATGCAGCAGTGGAGTAACATGGAGGAGTTGCAGGGGCCTGATGGTGTGCAGAGGGAGACCAGCCAGAAGAGAGTTGCAGTAATCAAGTCTTGAAATGACGAGAAACTGAACAAGCACCTGGGCGACTCTCTAGAGAGGAAGGGTCGAATTCTCAGAATGTTGTACAGGAGAAATCTGCAGGATCGTAATACCTTGATAAATTATATGTAATTAAATGATTACATTATATAAAAACTGTACTATAATTTAATCTGGTCTGGGTTTCCCAAAATCATCCTAGCACAAAGAGTTCTTACAACCTGAACACATCCATACAGTGTCTGGAGTTCACAGAGATGATCAGCACCCAAACCTGTGCTCTTCTGACCAGCATATCAATAACTTTACTGACCAACAGCACAGTCCGACCCACTGACCACTGGCTTTATGTTTATTTGGATAGATTTTAATGTTATATAGAGTTAATTACAGGTAGACACTCTCATTAACCACTGACTTTATATTTATTTGCGTTTATTGTAATGTTATATAGAGTTATTTACAAGTAAATACACTCACTGACCACTGACTTTATGTTTATTTGGGTTTATTCTAATGTTACATAGAGTTAATTACAGGTAGACACTCTGACTGACCACTGACTTTATATTTATTTGGGTTTATTGTAATGTTATATAGAGTTTTACAGGTAGACACTCTCACTGAAAACTGACTTTATGGATATTTGGGTTTATTCTAATGTTATATAGAGTTAATTACAGGTAGACATTCTCACTGACCCCTAGTTTCATTTTACATTGGGTTTATTCTAATGTTATTTCACAGGTAGAAACTAATTTAGTCTGGGTTACATAGCTTTAACCCCGTTCCGTGGCTTTCTAAGGTGTGTGCACAGTCCTGCAGGTAATAACAGAGTATCACTGTCTTAGGAGACCCATTCAGGAGGAATGGATGAATAGAAATACATGCATTAAAGTTAACAACATTTAAAGCCACCGTTTTGCATTGCATTTATTTTCACTGGTGTGTGTGTGTGTGTGTGTGTGTGTACTTCAGGTCCTCCTGGCCCCCCAGACACAGTGCTGGTGGAGGAAATCACAGACAGCACGGCCCAGCTGTCCTGGAGCCCCGGCAGGGACAATGGTAGCCCCATCACCGGCTACATCATTCAAGCCAGGACGCCCTTCACTGTGGGCTGGCAGGCTGTCGACACGGGTAATTTATGAAGCCTCAATGAGAGCCAATGACGCTGTGTTGTCAGCAGACAGCAGAGGGGGATGTTTTATGCGATGTAGGAGTCGCTGTAATCACACTAAACCTTCTATAATGTGCTGCGTCGCTCTGTGTGTGTAGTTCCAGAGGTGATCAATGGCAACACTCTCACTGCTACAGTGGTGGATCTGAATGCCTGGGTGGAGTACGAATTCAGAGTGGTGGCCAGCAACAGCGTGGGCATGGGGGAACCAAGCCCACCATCCACAAAGACCCGGACAGAGGATGCTAGTGAGTATTACACACACACACACACACACACTATTGAACGAATGACCGTATTAGGCGGCTTTAGATAAAGATAATAAAGCTACACTAAATGGACAAAAGTTTTGGGACACCTGTTCTTTAATTGTTTCTTCTGAAATCAAGGGTATTAAAAGAGCTGATCCTGCTTTTGTTGGAGTAACTGTCTCTAATGTCCAGGGAACAAGGCTTTGTACTAGATTTTAGAGGAGCATTGCTGTGGGGATTTGATTGCATTCATCCCAAAAGTTTTGAATAGAGCATCATCCATCATTCCAGAGAACACAGTACTTCCACTCCTCCACAGCTCAATGCTGGGGGTGGGGGGGGGGGGGGCTTCTAGCCCACACCTGGAATTAGGCAGCATGGTGCCAACAGGTTCATGTGTATCTGCTCCAGACAGTCCAGACTATTCTATTGGGCTCCATCCAATACGTTTGGGATGAGTTGTGGAGTTGTGGACATCCTGACCTCACTCTTGTTGCTGAATGCAATCAAATCCTCACAGCAGTGCTCCTCAAAACATTAGTAGAGAGCCTACTTTCCTGCACAGTAGTGACAGCAAAAGCAGGACAAATTATTTTATATACCCTTGGTTTTAAAAGAAACAATGAATTAACACCTGTCCCAATACTTTTGTTGTAAAGATTTTTCACAATTTAGAAACCAATTTTATTTGTAGACTACAGCTGTTTTTTTATACAGTGTACAGTACTCAACCACTCTCCCACTAATCTCACCACACACGCTTACACACACACCCACACATACACACACACACACACACACACACACAAAACACACAAACAGAAGCTGATGTAACAGATTAAACATGACGGATCATTTCCCCCAGAGTTGCAAACATATAATGCTGTTGGATCCACAGCTCTGCCTGCATCCGCCGACGGATAACACTGTTCCACTTTACACTCACACATTTCCCCAGACACACCTTTATTCTCACACCGGGAGCGTTTGACAATTCAATCACGCTACCATTGTTCTGAGTGTCGTCAGACTGAGGCAGGCGGAGGCAGGTTGGACTTCCTTAAAGCACTCACTGATCTCTCTCCACCGCAGTTCCCGATACGGCCCCCACCGACGTGGGAGGAGGGGGCGGCACCAAGTCGGAATTAGTGATA
Organism: Salminus brasiliensis; assembly: GCF_030463535.1. NCBI lineage: Eukaryota > Metazoa > Chordata > Actinopteri > Characiformes > Bryconidae > Salminus > Salminus brasiliensis. The sequence goes on along the minus strand of NC_132884.1, from coordinate 41,356,415 downwards.
ACATGGGAGGTAAGTCATTTGTCAGATTTTACTGTCCTCTCCACCCTCCTCTCCGCACACACACTCACACACACTCCATGCTTAATTGTGCGGAATTACATGAAGCCGTTTTTACGAGCTCTGCTGCTCACTGGATCCGCCTTTTCCGGGCAGCACTTTCAGCTCCATTTCTTCCACTTGAAATGTGATTCAGCTCGGGAACCAGAAGGTTCCTTTGAAGTCTGGTTTACCCGTAAATGGTTGCCAGTACACACCACTGCAGTGGGAACAGGAAGGGGTTTCGGGAGTCCTCTATTTCATTACCGCAGGGCGCTGGGAGGTGGGGTGGGGTGGGGTAGGGGGGCTGCAATAATGCTTGTGCCTAAGGGCAGCTCCTAAAGAATCCTTGGCTTAATTGAAAATATTAAACTTTTATGGATAACACAATTAAAGCACGATTAAAATCATGCTGACATAGAAAGTGCGGACTGACATGGGCTGCTGGCTCGTTTACTGTAATTCAGTGAAGTAAAGCTATAGGCACCAGTGGATAATCAGTTCAGGCCTTTCTGTGAGATCTCGATATTCTGTTTACTACCAATCTAAACAACCAGAAAAATAGAATTTAAAAAATAAAGGTCTTTGAGTGAACAACTTTTATCATGATAAGTATTGTATCACCAGGTTCTTGCCAAAAATGCATAGCCCTTTATTTACAGGTTTGATGAACCTGTCAGCCCCACGGTATCGCGCCCTCCCCTGGGGCGATTCCGAGCCACCGCCCACAGGCTTACATAAGGACTTTTGTTGTGTTTCCCTTCTTGTTTTGATTCAATGATTCGGTTCTAGTTCAGTTACGTTCATATGTGTTTGATTCAGGTTCATCATGTCTGGTTTAGTTAATGTGTTGCACCTGAGACTGGGGATACTTAAGGAGCTCGGATACTGAGCTCCTCGCCGAGAATTGGATTGTAAGTTCAGAGCCTTGAGGTAGCCCGAGAGGTTCTATACACGGATCACGGTTTGTTTAGGTCAGTTTGCCCCCCCCACCAGTTCTGGCTTACACGTGTCCTTAGTCTCTCCAGGCCGGCCTGGTAGGTTGTTTTGTGTTTTCCCTGTTTCCCCTACCCCGCTCACCTAGCTCAGCTCCCAGAGCCCCCGGTCTCAGGTGTGCTTGTGTGTTCGCCCGTTTGGTCGTCAGGTTTACGTTGCTTTAAGCCCTTTTATTGCTGCATTACTTGTTTTCGTTTACTCTTTGTATTGTACCCTTTTTGTTATTATAAATACTTGCATTGGATCCATCTCTGTGAGTGTTCATCCCTCGGTGTCTGGCCTAACCAGCCATGACAGGACCATATCTTGTAGAGGTACCTGTGGAGGTACTTGACCAGAAATCACAGTAGTACAACAGAACACAAATTTACAAATAGAAAAACTGAATATTTACACATTAACTTATACTGTACATACACACACACACCATACACACTCTCTATTTACAACATCGCACCAGTAAAACCAGCGTAACTCCTTAAACAGCCTACGTCCCTAGTACAGAAGTCCCTGTAGTTATTAAGTAATTCATCTTAGTGTATAATAAGCCTTTCTTCTGCACACTCATCTACATCTCTTACAGATTACAGAACCATTTGTAGCACCTTTTATTTTTAACAAGGTGTAGATAAGCACATTGGCTGCAGTGTGATGTTCTGTGCTGTACACTCTTAAAAATAAATGTGCTACAAAGGGTTCTTTAACCCCCATAACACAGAAAGGCTTATTACACACACACAGGGACGTAGGCTGTTTAAGGGGTTAAATTGGTAAAGTACCTCTACATCAATTGACAATTGATATTGAATATGATACAACGGTTAAGAATCAAAAATGGCATCACTTAAAGAACCATTTGTAGCATCTTTATGTTTAATAAAGTGTAGATAAGCACCTTGAGTACATTGCAATGTTTCAGGGTGTACACTCGTAGGGTTCAAAGGGTTCTTTAGGAGAAAGGACCATTTTTGGAAAGGAACTGTGAGTGTGAAGAGCCTTTTAATTTATGAAAGACCTTTACGCTGACTTCTTTAAACATTTAAAACTCTAAATGTTTCTTCACACATACTCTCTTTTTAAAAAATGATTTTCTATGGAACCAAAAGTTGGAACCAAATGTCATTGTATGACATCGCATAAAGCACGCTTTAGCACCTTCATTTGTTTATTTATTTATTTACTTTTTACCCAATTGTTCTCCCCAATTTTTTTCAACCCACACCCAGAGAGAGCAAGGCAAATTGTGCTCTCTCAGGCTCCGGCTACTGAGGTCAGGCTGAATGACCTGGAATTCAAGGCAGCAATCCTCAGGTCCAAATTCTTAGTCCTTTATTTTTAACAGGGTACAACTCGGCGCATTGTACAATGTTCTAGATTAAATAATAAATGTGCTATAAAGGGTTCTTTAAGTGATAGAAGTCACTTTTGGTTCCATAAAAGAATTTTTTGTAAAGAAACTGTGAAGAACCTTTTAATTTATAAACCTTTAAACAGTTCTTCACACATAGATTTCTTTTTTTTAATAGTTCTCTGTATGACATTGCATAAATTTTAGATACCCAATCACTCAACCCACTCCTTAGTACTCTCCTCCTATCACATGTAATGCATGTATCGGCTATCAGATTCACGTGCCGGCCAACATCACACTGGAGTGATGTTAGAAAAGAGACAGCACCACCTACCCACCCAGAAAGAGCAAGGCAAATTGTGCTCTCTCAGGCTCCAATTGCTGATGGCAGGCGGAATGACCTGGGATTCAGGCCAGCAATCCTCGGGTCATAGTGGCAATGCCTTAGTTCAGTATCTTTATTTTGAACAGTGTACAACTTGGAGCATTGCACAATGTCCCAGATTAACTACACTCTAAAAAATCTAAGTTTAGCCTTGCCATAGAAGAACCATTTTTGTAAGAGAGACAGCATGTGAGTCACTCAAAGAACCCTTTGTAGCACCTCTCTTTGTTTAGTTATTTATTTACTTTTTTTTATTTTACTTATTAGCGAATAACCCAACCCACTCGCCAATACTGTCCTCCTATCACATGAATGCACCCGACACTGCGAGGGTGAGGACTAACATGTGCCTCGTCTCACATATGGGCAACCAGCCATCGCCTCTTTTCGAACTGTCATTGATGCAACATAACCAGGCAACCAGCTTGTTTGGAGGACAAGTGCTGGCCAGCATCACACTGGAGTGATGTTAGGCAAGAGAGCGCCATCTACCCTCCCAGAAAGAGCAAGGCAAATTGTGCTCTCTCAGGCTCTGGCTGCTGATGACAAGCAGAATGACCTGGGATTCAACCCAGCAATCCTCAGGTTCCATTTCTTAGTCTGCTGGACCACCACCTTAAGCATTGCCACAGAGGAGCCCCATCTGATTGCCTTAAGAACCCTTTGCAGCACCTTCATGTCTAAGAGTGTAGAGTAGCGGTGTTCAGTGTGGGGCGCTTGACACACTGGTCTTGATGTGTTTTAATATCACTATAGTTTTGTGTTCCACTCTCAGCCCGTTCCAGAGGAGCTGCAGAACGGAGAGGGCTTCGGTTACATCATCGCTTTCCGACCCATGGGCACGGTCACTTGGACTCGGGCGGTGATTTCTGCCCCCAGCGTGGCCAGATACGTGTTCCGCAACGACACCCTGCCGCCCTTCTCTCCTTTTGACGTCAAAGTGGGCGCTTTTAACAAGCGTGGAGAAGGACCCTTCAGCTCTATCGCCACTGTGTTCTCAGCAGAAGAAGGTTAGCATCAGCCTGTTTGTGTGCACACACAAACACACACACACACACACACACACACACACACCCACACACACACACCCCTACACACGCATGCCCTCTCTTTTCACTCACACTCAGACATGACCTTGAATAATAATGATGAACTAAGTTGATTCGGACAGCCACAGCCCCCCCCCCAACCTTTCTAACACACACACTCACAACCCACACACACTCACACACTCACACACACTCTCCTGAACTGCGAATGTCAACCTGATATTAGTTATTACGGCACTAGATTACTGCAAATCCTGCTAGACACTTACAGGCCTATCTGAGAGCTACAGTGTTAATTGAATTTGCCCAGCAGATTGTCCTCCTCCCTGTCAGTCACAGATCCTATTAAAATGAAGTGGGGGGGTTCTCTCAGGTGAGGATAGGGGTCTTATTCTCAGGCCTTAATCCAATTCATGCATGTGAAGTTTCTGAATGAAAAGAGCGAAAGCCTCACCGCTTCTTCTCCTTCATCTGCAGTGCCGAGCGTAGCGCCCGAGAGAGTCGTGGCTAGGAGCCTGTCGGCCTCTGACATCGAAGTGAACTGGGAAGCCGTGCAGTCGAGTCCTGAGAGAGTGCTCGGCTATGAGGTATGATGTTCCTGTCCTCAGCTGCTTAGAGTGATTAAAGTCTTGCTTTTCTGCCTGTGTTTTTCCCCATACCCAGTTCTTACTCATTTTTCTCTCAGTTTAATCAGCGTCTATTAGGCCTACCACCTGCTAGCAAGGTCCCCACCTATCAAATGATAACTACCAGCTAGGGGATATTAAGGTTCTGAAGATTAATTGGCATTAGCAAAAATCCTGCTGATAACGCACTGCTGTTTATAAGAAGCATTGCCTATTTTTGAAGGGAATCACTTTTTTTCCGCTCTGCTACAAACTGAAGCTAATACTCACCAAGAACCCATCCTCCTCTGGTTGGCACCAGACAGCAGATCAAATAACAGAACAACAAGAATTACAGGACGAAAATAGTCAGAGAGTGTCACTAATAATGTGAGTGAGTGAAGGACACATGCTCAGTGTTGCTATGAAAGTCCATGCAGGTTTGACAGTCATATGCACAGCTATGCAGTGAGGCATGAATGATGGACAATGCAAAGATCCAGAGCAGGACAGTGGGCAGCTGGGAAGCAGAGACCCAGGAAGAACAGTAGGAACAAGGCATCTTGATACATGGGCAAGACATGGGAAAAACAAAGGGGTTAGGAGGATTATGGCAAAAAAGTTGTGAGTTCACACAGCAGGAGAGCCTGAACCAGTGGGTAGGCAAGCACCAGCAACATGTTTGCTCTGGGTTTGTGACGTTCCTGAGTTATACACTATGTAGACAAAAATGTTGGTACACTTACTCGTTCATTGTTTGGTCCAAAATCAAGGATATTAAAAAGTTTAATAAGTCCAGAGAGAGGGCTTTCTACTAGACTGTAGAAGGATTTTGGATGATCACCACCCGACCTCATCATCCCCAACTCCACAACCCATCCCAAAATATTTGATGGAGCCCCACCATCATTTCAGAGAACACAGCTCTTCCACTGCTCCACTGCTCAGTGCTCAGGGGGGCTTGATACCCCTCTAACCCATACCTGGCATTAGGCAGCATGGTGCCAGTAGGTTCATGTTTATCTGTTCTATTGGCAACAGAGCAGGGACTAGAGAAGCTGTGTAAGCAATGGGTGCAGGTAAATAATTCATTAGAAGAGATATCCCCAATCATTTGGACATATGGTGCATGTCCATCTGTGAGAACTGATGCAAATCAACAAAAAAAACAAAAATGACAGCTTTTTAACATTAAAGAATTCTGAGACGCTCTGTACTTTTAGCTAAGCATTTGTGTTTGTACAGTGCAAGCTGAATTTAAGCTAACAACTGACAATCCTATCAGTCAGAAGTGGAAAGTTTAGCTCAAACTATTGGAGTCGGCATCATTTTTGACTATAAAATTATTGTCCTTTATCTGACACACATAAAGTCAGTCATCTTTTTCAAGCTTCCACTCATGCAATGTCATAGGATACAATGGGGCTTTGTTCAGCAGCTCAATCAGATTTTTCTGCATTTTTCATTTGAGCTAGATTCCACTCCGATTCAAGCCTCTTTTGTTTCCTGGCCAGAATTCACTTGTAAAAGATACATTTTAAAGTTTAATCTGAAATGAATTACCCAGCTACAAGAAGGGTTTAAAATAGGGTGATTTTAAACCTGGATAACTAATTGTCAAAAGGTGTTTAATAAGCACACAGGATTGAAAGTGTTGGTTTCACAAATGCTTTGTTCATTAAATAAAGGCATACAAAGCCTGGGTACTGTCAAATCTGTTCTTGGATCTAGGATGTTTGGTTAGTGTGAACATTGCCTCTATGCAAACTACATTTGGAAGATCTCAGAAGATGTGTTGAAAGGCTGCAAAAACATTACTAAAAGACCATACATCAGTCCACATTAAGACAAATGGACAAGATTCAGGCCTGTTGCTACTCACACTAGAAGTGAGTATCCTGGCAAAATCAGTCCAAGAGCATAATGGGCAATCCTGGGAGAGGTGAGAATAGAGTAACTGCGAAAAAACCTATAGAAGTTTTTACAGACTGCAATTGGTGTTCATGTGTCCACTATTGAAAAATACTGCACAAAATGGTGTTCATGTGTCCACTACTGAAAAATACTGCAAAAAAATGGTGTTCATCTGTCCACTATTGAAAAACACTGCAAAAAATGTTAATGTGTCCACTATTGAAAAATACTGAACAAAAATAGTGTTCATGTGTCCACTATTGAAAAATACTGCAAAGAAAATGGTGTTCATGTGTCCACTATTGAAAAATACTGAACAAAAAAGATTTAATTGAAGGACACCACAAATGAATTTGCTGCTGTCCATAAAAAATAACAATAATAATTGTGGCCCATCTCTTTTGTGCTCAATACCTCCTGGATATTCCACAGTGCTTCTGGGAAAATGTTCTATGGACCAGTGAGACAAACATGGAACCTATTAGCACAAATGCACCATGCTATGAAAACACTGCATATCAACGCCAAGACCTGCAAAGCAGAGGCCTGGATTTTTTGAGAATATAAGGGCAGCGGCCGTTTATCTCGAACTGAAGAGCTGTTGAATGATACAACAACAAATCACACAGAATGACCCAAGGCACTCAAGCAAACCAGCTAAAGAATGGATGCAATTACACGACTTGTGTTTTGGAATGGCCAAGTCAAAGGCCTGACCCTAACCATATCAAGATGATGTGGAATGACCTGAAGAGGGCTATACAAGCAAGACTTGAGCTAACAGAGACCCACGGCTGACTAGGCCATCCAAACAAGAAGCACGCTGAAGGATAAAGGAGATGGGGAGCAGAACCATTATGTTATGCTCTTGGTATCCTGACCATTGATGGCTGTGGTACCATCCAGATCTGAACCAGCTTCTTCTCCTGCTCTGTCTTTCCAGTTTTAACCAGTTCTTTTTATTCATGTGGCCCGAGCTCTCTCGCATGACCTTGAAGAATTCGGCGAAAAGCAGACGCTTGTCTTCTTGCACTGGTTTTTAAACGTCCAGGGCTTTTAGGAGAGAGATGAAAGCGCTGTAGGCTAGGCTTTTAAGAAGGCAAAAGAGAGTGTTTTCTTGCCCGGTCGCTCTTTTCTTCTCTGTCACCCCTGCCCCATGGCAAAAACACAAAAAAAATTGTCCACATTGCCATGGCAACAGCCATTTGACTGCGGAGAATACAACTACCATGGAAGGTGCTTTGAGGTGATAAGTTGAATGTAGAACTTTATGGATGTGCTGTTATTTGGTGAATGTTGCTAGGTCAAACACGGGACACGCTTTATCATTAACGAAACTGTGCACATAACCCTTCATGAAGTAAATACCCTTCTATTCACAAAGCATATTTTAGAGGTGTGGAGTATATTGAAACAAGTGGAGATATAGTATACAGTGAAAAGTGCAGTTTCTAAACTTTCAATTCAGACGATCCAGTGGTGTAAAACAATGGACACCCATGAAAACTGTCTTTCTGAATATATTTAAACATCTGGATGTTTGATCTTCATGTGGTCAACACTGAGAGATGGAGGTAATCTAACTAAACCTTTAATTATCATGTCTAATTTTTTTTTTTTCTGTGAAGAAAACGTTTAAACCCCCCACTTTTTACTCTAAATCAATTCATTTTTATTTATATAGCGAATGTTGTTTTTTTAATTTATTTTTCACTGAATGTTGTCACAAAGCAGCGTCACCGTTATCCGGGTCTGAGCCTCTTTTGAGCAAGCTAGCGAATATCTTTAAGGGAACATTTAAGCAAAAAATGATAAAACCTGATTTATACAATTTACATAAAAAATAGTCAACCAGCCAAAATCTGAATATTAGACATGTAATCCTGATCATCTGTCTTGGATTTGTTAATTTTTTCAATGCAATTCAGTTAAATTCAAATTCATTTCTATAGGCTTTTCACAATGAATGTTGTCACAAAGCAGCTTTACAGAGATCCGGGTCGGAGGAAGCCAGAAAAAACTCCCACGGGTCGAAAGGAAGAAATCCTTAAAGGAACCAAGACTCAAAGGGGGAACCCGTCCTCCTCAGGTCGACACCAGATCTTAATAAAAAGCAAAACAGGAATAAAAACAACAATAAAACAAAACTGAATTAAGATGGTAAATGTGGCGTCAAGTCATACAAGATGATTTTTGACTTTACTACTCCTTCAAATGTGAGGAATTAGAATCAGCTGCAGAACATCAGCATCAGATAATCAGAACATGGTTGGAGAGGATTATTCTGGAGGAGTCTGGAGTCTTATTTAAGCCTCAGACGTTTAGTCTGGTCTGATCTTGATGGTTGAAGTGAGGGGTGAAGAAGATCACCATCATGGCCTGATCCAGAGAGCTCTCTGAGGTCAGTAAGAAGGTTGTAGATGCAGAAGAGTCTGGGAAGAAGTTTAAAAAGATCTCAGAATAGTTAGAAATTAGACTACTGTCCTTCCACTGTCCTCTAAATAATTGACCAACATGACCGGATCAGACCATCCAAGCAAGTTCAGCCCAATAGCAGAAGTCTCCAACAATCCTAAAATATTGTTACGGTAGCAGGTAGCTCTCACCACCACTGATGTCAAAGTCCAGACAGCATATACTATCAAAAAGAGACTCTTAAATCTAATCTTAGATTTAAAGATTAATTATAAACTTTAATCTTAAAATCTAAAAAAGTTTCTGATATTAACAGAATAAACATATATGAATGTTGGACTAATAAATCATCTTCATAACAGATAAAGTAAATGCAGCCACATCAGTGAGGCATTCTCTTATGTTTAGAAATGGTGGCCACTCGTAGCTCCTTGTAGGCCTGTAGAAAGGGGATAACAGCATCTCCTTGGCAATGCAATTATGTAAAATACAATATAATACAAATATTAACTGACAAATACAAGGACAGCAGCCATATTTTACAGTCCGGTTAAGAACATAATACAGGAGTTTTACTGGACTGTCGGCCAGGCTTCCAGTGAAATGCAAATATTGATTTTAATGTTTGAATACTGGAAGAACAAGCGGTACCTGGGGACATCTCTCATATTTATAGATTTATGATTAAATAAAAATATCTGTCTCTGTTTTTTTTTTTTTTTATTCCCTTTTCAACAATTTGATTTCTAAATTTCCCCACTTCACTTTGAATTTCAAGATGGTGGTCAGTTTTGCCACTGCAGAACTGTCCAGTCACTCCTGTCCGGTCACTCCTGATTTGTCACACTCCTTCAAAATGTACCAGACATTTTCAAACAGTGTAGCCCAGGATAGAACTGTCTTGAGACAAAGCTCTATGAAAGAGTTCAGGCTGAAGAGAGTGAAGAACCAAGTCAGGCTAAAGCTGGTCCTATCTGAGCCTGAAGAAGTGTGTTTTTATATGAAGAGCTTGTAAAGACCAAAGTGCTAAGCCATGAAAGACATCTCTCCCGGCATCAAAGGCAGCAACTCTCTGGCAGAAGCAAAAGTTACATGTTTCCAGAGCTTTTCTCCAATGCCGCAACTTTTCAGTATGGATTCACAACATTCCGTGCAGCCACAGAAGAATGAATGATGAGGGGTGATGCAGAAATACTAAAGCAGGTGATGTAAATTTCTGCACAGTGAAATCAATAAGAATTTTAATGAGCTGAGCAAAAAGAATCAGCTTGGTAGACCTTCAACACAAATGGCATGCTTTCACGAAACATCGAGACTAAAGGTAGATAACCTGCAGATTTTTGTACGGAATGTCCCAAAAGTTCTCGCACCTTATATATCTCAATATACTACCACTAGAACAGACAGGGACAGGCCTTCTTACAGGGAAACTCTACAATATTTGACTAACTTTGTACATATTTCAGTCATTCTGATCTAAATAATGTGCGTGAAAGTATAGTTCATTGTAAAGAAAGTTACTGGCTGATTCATTTTCAGTGGTGGTGAATGAAACCAGATGTTGCCATGACTCCAACACCAATATAGCAATTATTTTCACTATCCAAACCCACCAGTGAACCTGCAAGATTTATTCATTTCAATTCATCTTTATTGCTATTATACTAATACAGGCTTCTACAGTACAACCAATCATTGTTAGGCTAAGTCTCCAGTGCAGAACAGGTAGGACATACAATAGTGCAAGGACAGTAGCCAAAACACCAGTCAGGCCGCATAGACAATAAGTACTATAAATACAAAATAATTATAAATACAAATATGTGCATGTGAAATTTATAAAGAATGTCTATGTTGGTAAAAAAAAAAAAAAAAAAAAAACATGGTTTCTTTGACTATTTTGACTACATGCCGCCTCCATCATGAATTGATTTTAAAAATAAAATTGATTAAAAAAAGACTAATTAAGCTGCGTATTCATCACAGTTTCATTTAATGTGAGGCATTTAACTCTTCTGACAGTTCCATTCACCACCACTGTGAACAGTTTGTTTCACACCAAACCACTCAGATTTACTTTTTTATACTGCAATTTATACTTTATACTGCAATTTGCAGAAATTTTATGCAGGAACTTTCTCATAGTTGGGAATTTCCCCACTGCGGGACTAATAAAGGACTATCTTATCTTAAGGACTATCTTATCTTAGAATATATAAAGCAGAAGTTAGCAAGCCAGCTAACTAGACTGGAAATGCTGACTAGATGAAGGGAGATGACCTATTATCTAAAATCAGAAAAGTGATCTTCAGGATTTTTCGTATATTCCATTAGAGGGGTCTTTGAAAACTTTAGGGTTTGGGAAGTGACTAAAATGAGTCCCCTACTAATAAACAAAGCATCTTTTATTAGGACATCAGCCTTCTACAGGGCAGAGGTTATGTTATTTGCTCTGAGAAGGTCACCCCATCATATGACAAGGCTAAACCCTATATGTGCTCTGGATGACCTCCATAAACATGATAATGATGTATGCTTACAAAAAGCTTTTATATTAGCATATGTCATATCTTATACTTCTAGAACAATGGTTTCTTGGGTACAAAAGTATTTCTCACAGATTGCAGATTGTACACACCCAGTATATCCCATTTTTTCAGTGGTGTCCTTATCTGATCCAGGCCTTTCCCTGAGCTGAGAACAGAAAGTGAAAAAACTAAAAAACTAAACATTTATTTTAGTTTCTTATAAAGTGTAAAGTGAGCTCAAGTCAAGCAGTATACACTACTGAACTATGCCACGAGGACCACTTTACTAATATGCAGACGGTCATGTGTATGATGCACTATGTGCTGTAACGTATGCCTTGTGCCTCAGTAGATATTTAGTAGTTTCTGCTCAGATGGGATATCCATCGTTGCCCTCAAACATTGATGAGCCTTTTTTAATATGTCCTTACTTTTTGCCAACCATTATCATAAATCTGCTTTTGCAACCCATTTCCCACACATCCAATGAGAAGCTCACTGCACTGTACCACCTCTTCTCAATCAATAAATTCCATCACACACCCAACAGGTATTTATAGCCTAATCATCCTCATGCAGCGCCATGTGCAGGAGCCTGAAGTTACTACCACCTTAAACATGCATGGTGACTTATTTTCTGTTCAGGGAGCGTCTTGTGAATATATCTAGCCCGATGGGCACGGTGGTCTCGAAATGAGGGGTGTTCAGGTCAGTTTCTGGAGTATTTCTGTGTATCTCGGCAGCAGGAAACACAGCAGGAGCTCCACTGACTGACAACAGCCTAGACAGACGTTCGTCAACAGTCAGACGTCGTTGCTATCTTGGCAGTAAATTGTCAACACAGGCGCATGCAGCTCAATGCTCGTACCCCCCCAGACGCTTTACATCACTGAAATAGCAACCCGCCAAGGTCAGACAGACTGCACCTGGCTCTTAAAGGGATGGTGAGCGACACGCTGATTGCTTTCTTACTGCTCGTTAGGGCCAAAACAAACACACCCATGATTAATTAAGTGCGTTAGTGCATGACTTTTGAGCGTTTCGAGCTGAGCAAGGCAAACTTTTCCTGTCATTACCATAGCAAAGACACACCGACACACCCCCTAAATCAAGCTGCACGGTACGCGGCTGACGGCTCGCCAAAAGATCGCTAAAATGGGGCCCTCTGTCTTGAGTAATGATTCTGACTCACAGCTTTCTTTCATTCTTCATGTTTTCCTGCAGCAGCAAACACCTAATGTACCGCTAAGGAACACTTGGATCTGCAACATATTGATCATAGCTGTCCAGGGAGAAAGTAGAAAAAACATTTGACCATGATTAAATAGAATCATATATACAAGCGTCACAGGAGTGTAGCATTTATCGTCCTCAGTGAGGAGAGAAGCTGAGTGCAGTCTCCTGGGCAAACCTCATTATTATCTAATTATTCATTGACTTAACTCTTGTGACACTTAATATCCAAACACTGATATTATGTATGACCTGAGGTTAATAATTGATTATTTCATTTCCTCCTGAAAAAAGATTTCTCACCTGAGCACAGCTAAGTGTTAAGCGAAGTTTCATATCCTCCAGAAAATCAATTAGACAGCATTTCACCAGGAACCCACGTCCCCTGCAGCTATTGATATACTGTAATGTGTTCTCCCAGCCGCGTGCTGTAGGAAACGATGTCAATGATAATTCAATTGATTATCGATTGTGGTGAGGTGATTTAATGTGATTAGAATGGTGCCATGTGAACTGAGCAATCCACTATTGATTCACTGCGGTGCGAAACAATAAGCAGAAACCCTTTAACATCCATTACTGCCAGAAACCAATGATGGATCTCAACAGTGCGGCGTAAAACAAGACAGAAGGAAGTCCTCCATCAATACTGTCGCCGACAGCGTATTAATTACACAGGTTTACTTGTGACCTTTCCTTTGACATTTCTTGTAACTCACTGCAAACCTTCCCAAAGCTGGATTCGCAAAGTGCTGGAGAGTGCTCTCAGGCTCAATGGACCACTCGCCAGCGCTTTGTCTCCGAAGGCATTAACATGTTTAATATTGACGGAGAACCACTTGTCTCTAAGTTGCGGCCAATTACAAACACATGCTTTCGTCCATTTCTCTGTCCTTGTCTGTGTCCAGGTGGTGTATTGGGAAGACGACACCAAGCCGGATACTGTAGGAAGAGTGAGAATCAGTGGGAACTCCACAGCTGCCAATGTCAGTGGTCTAGAGGGAAACACTCTGTACTTCCTGGCCGTGTGTGCCTTCAACACGGCTGGGACGGGACCTCAATCTCCTCCTGTTAATGCGACCACTAAGAAACCACGTGAGTGTCTTGGGTTGTAGGGTTGGTTAGGGTTAGTTCTGGATGTTTCCAAGAAGTGATTTATAGTTAAAAGCAGGGCTCTGAAATGTATAAGGTTTGCACGAGTTACAGTATGTGCTGAACATTGAGGTAATGTTGACTAATCATTGATAATATCATGCATAAAAGCACAGGAGATAATGTTAGTGCTTCAAAATGTATTTACAAAAATTCATGCAGCTAACAGCAGCTCATGGACACAAGTAGAAATATTTTGTAGGTAGTAAAGCAAGCATGTACATTAAAATCTAATTAGAGTAATTGTGTGACCTATTTTAAAATAATAATAATATTAATACATTTATCATCCATTTTATTGTTTTTGAAATTTTAATATAATGTAAAAATGGCAGTTGTTTTTTACAATGTATCATAATTTCATGATCTCAATATTATATTCCTACACCCCATTAAATTAGAAAAAAAAAACATTTTTGTTCTTTTGCAGTTTGTTTTATGCAGATTTCATATAATAAAGCAGTACGTTTAGAAAGCTGTTGGACTTAGTATTGGCTCAGTAGTGGCTGCTTTTTGCTAGCTTGTGTTTTCCTTCTGAAATTGAGCATCACTGGTCTGGCCTAACAAGAAACTCACTGGCTTGGCCTAACAAGGAACTTACTGGCTTGGCCTAACAAGGAACTTACTGGCTTGGGCTAGCAAGAAACCTATTGGCTTGGGCTATTAAGAAACTCACTGGCTTGGCCTAGCAAGAAGTCCACTGGCTTGGGCTAGCTAAAACATCACTGGATTTGGCTAGCAAGAAACTCACTGGCTTGGCCTAGCGAAAAAAAATCACTGGATTGGGGTAGCAAGAAAAGCACTGGCTTGGCCTAGCAAGAAAAGCACTGGCTTGAGCTAGCAAGAAAAGCACTGGCTTGAGCTAGCAAGAAAAGCACTGGCTTGAGCTAGCAAGAAAAGCACTGGCTTGGGCTAGCTAAAACATCACTGGATTGGGCTAGCAAGAAACTCACTGGCTTGGCCTAGTGAAAAAAAATCACTGGATTGGCCTAGCAAGAAACTCACTGGATTGGCCTAGCAAGAAAAGCACTGGATTGGCCTAGCAAGAAAAGCACTGGATTGGCCTAGCAAGAAAAGCACTGGATTGGCCTAGCAAGAAACTCACTGGCTTGGGCTAGCAAGCCAAGCTGTTTTACTCTCTTTCTCAAGAGTTCAGTTTAACAGCAGACAGACTTAATTATTGACATAAGACTATAAGCTATTATAAATCTAATTTCCAGATGATTAAAATTGAACCCTGGGTTTAGTATTGAATGACTACTAGAAATGCTTTGGCAACTACTATTAAACTATTATCAGCTCTGTCCAGGAAAAACTTGCATCTTGGTGTTTTGTGATGTTTAGTACCTAATCAAAGCTGTTGCTCTTCATATTGTGATATTATTTTGATATATTTTGTACATAAAATCTTTTTTTTGCATGAATTTACAGTAAAGGTTAAGAACCTCTTTGTCTTCTACTGTAAAATTGTCATTTTTAAGGCAGAAGAAAGAAAGATGAGGCCATAACCGTACTGTGTGCTTTTCTGCTCACCTTTCTTCCATTTATTCATAAATTTGTTCACTTCTTCCTTTTTTCCTTTCTCTCTCCCTTTCTTCCTTTTTTTCCTTCCTGCTTTCCTTCCCTTATGCCTTCATTCAGCTCCAGGGCAGCCTCCTCAGAATGTGGAGTGGAGCCTGATTGGCTCCCAGCTCACACTGCAGTGGGATCCAGTCATAGCTCTAGATACTGAGTCTGAGGTCACTGGATATGTAGTAAGTGGCATTAGGTTTCACATTAAGCTTGGTTTAAGTACAATACACTTTACATTATACATGTTGTTTAAGCTAATGGGTCTTTGTGTGGCTTATATATCACATCTCTAAGCAAAGTTACGATATGCTATATATATATATATATATATATATATATATATATAAATACCATATCATAACTTTGCTTAGAAATGTGATATGTAAAGAAAACTTCACTAACATACTTACATTTTAGTTTTTAATCTTAGTTTGCTCAAATTAATCCACATGTTTTTAATTCTTATAACCTTCAACTTCCAAACAATCTGCCCCCTTAAATAAATATGCAATAGTACAATATAGGGTTTTCATCCAAGGATTGTTGGTGCCTGTGGTCATGTAATGGTGTGTGTGTGTGTGTGTGTGTGTGTGTGTAGTATGGAGATGGGCAATATGATAATTTTTATCATATCATGAGAAAGTAACACAATATGCTTTATCTGTCAAGGTGGATGAAAAGCTGCTCATACTGGTGAAAACATACCCTATGCTGATAAGTTAGATGGTCTTGACCAGCTCTTGACCAGCATAGTGTATCTAGTATTTGATTTTGGTCATGCCGGTCAATCTGCTTGGTCGTGCTGGTCAACCTGCTTGGTCATACCAGTCATGCTGGTCGACCTGCTTGGTAATGTTGGTCATGCTGGTTGTCTAGCTTGGTCAGGTCGATCATGCTTGTAGACCAGCTAAACCATCAAACACACAGCCTATGCTGATAAGCTAGATGGCTAACCAGCATAGTGTACAGTATGTAGTATTTGATTATGGTCATGCTGGTCAACCTGCTTGGTAATGCTGGTTGTGTTGGTTGACCAGCTGGTTGATCAGATTGGTCTTGCTGGTCAACCAGCATGGTCAAGCTTGATTATACTGGCTGTCTAGCTTTTTTGTGAACATGGTTGTCTAGATTATACTAGTTTTCAGATTGATCGTGCTGGTCATGCTGGTCAATCAGTTTGGTAATGCTGATTATGCTGGCTAAAAAAGCTTGTTCTTGCTGGTCATGCTGGTCAACCACAGTGGTAATGCTGGTCAACCAGCACTGTCAAGCTTGGCCATACTGGTTGCCTAGCCTGGTCAGGTTGATCATGCTTGTAGACCAGCTAAACCATCAAACACAAAGAAAGACATATCCCATTCTGGACAATAACTAAACTGATCATACTGGTGAAAACATAGCCTATGTTGATAAGCTAGATGGTTAACCAGCTTAGTCTATGTAGCATATGATTTTGGTTATGCTGGTCGACCTTCTTGGTAATGCTGGTTGTGTTGGTCAACCAGCTTGGTCAGTTTGGTCAGGTTGACATCAACCAGTTGGATAATGCTGACTATGCAGGCTGAAAAGATTGGTCTTGCTGGTCATGCTGGTCAACCACAGTGGTAAAGCTGGTCTACCAGCACTGTCAAGCTTGGCCATACTGGTTGTCTAGCTTGGTCAGGTTAATCATGCTTGTAGACCCACTACCCAAACAAAAACACCCTATACTGGTCAAAAACTAAGCTGGACAACAAGCTGCAAGCAGGTAGAACTTTCTTTTTTTGTTCACGAGGGGTTTAAATTCAGCAAACGTAAAAGGGCATGTGTAAAAGACGTTTGCAATGTGGCTAATGTACCAAAGAATTCACAGAAGCTCCACTAATCAGCTCCATTTCCACAGATACCAGTATAGATAAAACACTACACAGTAGCATTTCACAATGCTAATTGGTGGGGTATTAAACTTCCATTACTTATAAGCTACATTAACCTCATAGCCTCCAAACTCAAGAAGCAAACATGTCTTGGCTGATCAGCTACATTAATTACATTTGTCTGCACTCATCCCTCAGTGACATATGTAGCCCTGCAGTTAGCAGCTGTCTTACAGCTAATGCAATCAACAGGCCAATTAAACACATAGACCTCAGTACAGGACTAGCATTAGATGCCATTCGCTGAATTAGGCATGCAGTGTCTGCATAATTTTTAAAGGGCAGCCTATTTGGTATTTAAGGGATAGTCAACAATTTGTACACATTTCTAAATACTTCAGCTAATTCAGAAATAAGCAAACTCATTTTTTTCAGAGGTTATTGGTGTAATTGTGGTTTATTGTAAAAAACATACCAATTTAAATTTTGTACAAGGGTGGTGATAGGAACCAGGGCCCACCATGACTACAACACAAATGTAGCCACTTTATTTATAGACACAGTGCTGTGAAAAAGTATTTGCCCCTTTCTAATTTAATACTTTCTTCTATTTTTTATATCTGTCCTATTTAAATGTTTCAGACCAAATGTTAAAATATTAATATAAAATTGAAATATAAAAAAAACACAAGTAAACACACAATACAACTTTTAAATGATCATTCCATTTATTGAAGATAAACAAATATTCAAAACCTATATAACTTATGGGAAAAAGCTCCTGAAACTTGTTGTGCAACTCTTGGCAGAAAGAACTGCAATCAAGCACTTTTACACCACTTTTAGCCCACTTTTCTTTGATGGATTGTTGTAATATAGCTCAAACATGTTCAAGCATGAACTGCCTGTTGAAGGTCTTACTACTGCAACTCAATAAAATTCAGTCCTTACTACTGCAACTCAATAAAAAAGTCAGGCCTTCATGCTACAAAAACCAAATCAAATCAAATCCTTCATTGTCATGCTGCATAACCCAACTGCACCTGAGCTTTTGGTCACAAAAAAGTGATGGTCAAGAATTCTCCTTAAATTTTCTAATTGAGTCATCCAGGTCCTGAAAAAGCAAGGATTTGTTTTTTGTAGCACAAAGGCCTATTGAGATGCAGTAGCAAGACCTTAAACAGGCAGTTCATGCTTAAAAACCCTCCAATGTAACTAAATCCCAACAATTCATCAAAGAAAAGTGGGCTAAAAGTGGTGTAAAAGACATAATCACAAATGCTTGATTAGTCCCAGACTGTCCAGCACTGTAAGCACACACACCTAGAGTGGTGGGCAGCCTACTCCAGCACCCGGGAGCAGAGAGGGTGAAGGGCCTTGTCTCAAGGGCCCAACAGTGGCAGTTTGCCGAGCTCGGGTATCGAACCCACAACCCTGTCATCAATAGCCAGAGCTATTCATTCACCACCACCGTGGACAATTAGCAAGGCAAGGCTAGGCAAGTTTCTCTAGAAGAATGGTCAGTTTGTAATGATGTCATTTGATTATTCTGTACTTTTATTGTGTGTATTGTGTATTAACTACGGCGAGGTACAATGCACCAAAAGTAGCCGTGTTTTTACACTACAGGTTCTATACAGGCGGCACCGGAACAATGACATGTACACCATCACCACCAACAAAACCACAGTGGAGCTGACTCTTTCTCCTAACGACAACTACGTCATTCAGATCAAGAGCCTGAGTGAAGGGGGACTGGGAGAAGGAAGCGAACCCATCCACATCCACCAACTCAGTGAGCTCTTCCTTAATATCCCCCTCCCCCCCAGCTTACACCCCCACACATCCCCTCCTTTTTATTCCCCCCTCCCTTCTGCCACCATTCACAGGCTTCTGATGGCGATTCAATCATCCGGCAAGCGCGTTTATTTTGGCCTGGCCACGTTCCCCTCCATCCGTGTATAATAGACTTCTTTTTTTTCCCCTTTCTCGAGCCGCGCCGGAGCATCCGACCTTTTTAGAAATTCACGTTTTCGCCTCTATCCATCTCTGTCAGCCGCTTATTATTCCTTGTTGACTGCCGAGCAAAGCGGCATATAAAACAGCGGAACCGGCACTCACTCCACCTCCACCACAACCACCACCCTCCCCTTCCTCCCAACCAGGCAGAAATTGAAACGCTCTTTCTCCTCTCCTCGAAGCGATTGGCTTGCTGACGTGCACCCCCCCCCCCCCACTCCACCCTACTCCCACTCTTATCATGACTGGCTTCTTCTTCAAATGCTCGTTCCTGTTGAAAGCTATTAATGATGCAGATCTGGGGAGCACGTTCGTCAGGGTGCTTTTTCTTAATGAGTTGTCAGAAAGCGAAGCTCGTAAACGGTCCGTATTTGCTGTGGTGTTTTTATTTTTCCTTCCTCCAGGCTTTGTTCTGAAACATGTTTGTTTTTGTCTGTTTGTGGTTTTTTTATTTTTTCCAGGCATGGGTGCACGAGGCTCTGGAGTAGCTAGGCCAGGCTGTCTCGCTCTCTCTCCTGTCCTCTTTACTGCATTGGTGGCTCTCAGTGCCTCCTGAGGGCTTTCTCCTGTGAGTGCTGGCTGCCTCCACACCACCGGCCTCTTCCCTCCCATCTCTTTCTTTTATACACACACTTAATGTAAGCACTCGGAATTCTACACGCTGCCAGTCAAAAGCCTGGGGACACTTTGCCTACTTTTTTTTTCTACTATTTTTTTTTTTACACTTCAATTTCATTGCTCCTTTTTCAGTTAAAGCAACATTATGTAGCATTTCCCCCTTAAAATAGTGGCTTTAAAATCCTGGGGATGCTCCACTGACCGTTAAAGGTTGAATAGCATCTCTGTTGTTGCTATTCCGTTGCTGGGAACGCTGGGAACTGCTAACTGCGCAATGTAGGTTTAGAAAAGCAGGAAGGATGATGGTTGCAAGAACTGTGTAACACTGGGCAACCTCGGTCATGTTAGGGTAAAATCCTGTAGTTTTTAAGTCTACCACCTCAGCCCACATGCTTCTTTACATTCAGATGCCGGTTCTGTAAAAGTCTGCAAAAGTCGAAAAACTTGCATGTAAGAGTTTCCTTCTTAAGTGCAAATTACACTTTTCAACTGTAGGGGAGCACATGAGCAGGGAATAACAATTCTCACATAATGCTGCTTTAAGTAAGAACAAACCTCTGGTTTATATAAAACAGCTGAGTGCTAAACCTATATATATAGATTTGCCTAAATATTGCTTTCACAGCCCTTTTTCCCAAAGTCACTTAAGATCAGCATCTAAAATGAGGCGATCCTGCTCAGACTAGGAGCATAGATGCTGAATATCTGACTCCTCAACAGATTAAATTCCTCCAGTGCCGCTGCAAATGTTCGAAATTCAGACTTGTCCTCTTATAATACTGGATAAATCCAACCCCAACAGTGCTTTGAGATCTTTCAAGCTTGTGCTTTTATTTTCATTTTTAAATCCAGTAAAAAGGAGAATCAAGAGCTTCTCATTCTGAAGAAAGAAAGTAGTGAGATCTTGTCGGTGAGCTAGTCTGAAGAACAGAGCTCGGTTCCTCCACGGTTCTCCTGGACGCCCCCCAGTCCAGCCAGCACAGCGTGGAGGATGCGTTGAACTCCATCATCATCATCATCAACAGCAGCAGCAGTGCCCTGATTTACCATCAAACCAGGTGTGGATCTGAGGAGAACTCTAAATAATACTAGACTCCATGAGGAGAACTTTGTACTTGGTGTGAACAGGCTCTAATTCTGTAAAAAGGTAAAAGAAACTGTCAATCTTCATCCATTTGCCCTTTCCGTCAACTCCTAGCGCTGTACTAATTAGCCTTTTGTAACTGTGGTGCAGCCCTGGCGGTTAAATGTGAGGTCAGTGGTTTGTTTACAACTGCTCTCTGGATGTAGAAGCTGCAGTGAAGTAGGCTAGCTGTCAACCTTGCTATAGTGATGTCTCTGAAACTCAATGCTTCCTAGCTGGCCTCCTTAACCTGTAGCCAGCTCCCTTCCCTATAGGGAAATTCTGGTGGACTCAAAAACTCTACAACCACATATGTAGAAAAGCATCACACACACAAAGTGATAATTAGGTGTGTAACGCCCCCCGGACATTGGTTTGGACCTCATGGTCCAGGGTGAGCTGAACAGACAGTCATGCAAATTGCAGTTTGTTTATCTAGTGTCATACAGCGCCACCCTGAGGTAGTCAGTGCAGCCTGTAGAGTGTTTAATGTTAGCATGTTCAATGAGAATTCACCCTACAACTGTCCAGCAACACCGACACGTCAGCCTAGTCCAATCTACCATAATTTATGAGCTGAAATAAGTTGAGAAAAGGCCAGAATATTGGAAACACTTGATTATTTTCAAATGTTTTGCAGAATACAGAACAGAGAGATAAAGAATAAAAAAAGACTAGAAAACTGAACACCACAGCATGTGGATACACTGCAAATCCTTTGACTTAGTAGCACTAATCTTGGTACAAATATTTATAGTGGCTTCTCTCAATAAACCTGCTTAGTCTTTAATATGGTAAATTGCTTCAAACCGAGAAGTAAAAAAAATAAAAAATTCAAAAAGCTGTGTGTCCCCAAACTTTTGACAGGCAGTGTTAAAACACACAATCCACGCTCCGATCTCATTCCTAGTCATCAAGGCCTTGAGGTTTGAGTGTGCCACTACCATGCACTACCAAGTATGGCGGAATTTCTCTCTTTTTTCTCTTATTTTTTTTTTTGCTTCTTGTGAAGTACACATTCTTATAAATCAGCTTATATTCATGGTTTGCATCTGGTTCTCCGAAACAATCAATGCCTTAAATCCATTTACATACCAAAGTGGACAGCATAATTGAAAAATGATAAAAGCATATTCGCTTTAATGTCTAATCCAATACAGTTCATTTCAAGACCTTGGGGTCGCCTGTAGTTATCAGTTTGCTTCAGATTTCCAGTCAGTTTTCCGCTCTCCTCAATGATTTCTTCTAAAATGTGAAGCTTGAATACATATGAGATGTTCATGTTGGTGGTTTTGTTCAGAAAGGTTTCCGTTTATCTTGAAAGGTGACATTTCTTGGGCTTTTCTGTGTAAAAATGGAAATCAAAGAGCAAAACAACAAAGATCTACATTTAAGTGACACTGAGCTCTATGTGGAAACTCCAGGTAAGCTCTTATCTTGAGCTTGCAAGAGCCTGTCTGCACTATAAGGCATGCCTGTTAAAGTTAAGTGATGTACTCAAAAGCAACCCTTCGGAAGCAGTGCTGATAGACATTTTCCCCTTAAAGCAGTTTCCAATTCTCTTTCTTTGAGGTTAGGATTTGAGTGGAAGGTTCTAGATATTGGTAAGTGGGCAGGCAGCCCCTACCAGTAGCTCAGAAACCAGGCCTATTAATGTTGCTCTGTCTCTCTTTTTTTTTATCTGCCTTCCCCCACATTCCCATTACTCCAGAGTGGATCGCTATTAGGTCTCTAACAGAACTGTCAGTTCTTGGGCAGGAGAAACCACTTCTCTGTCCCTTTGATGGGATACAGCGTTTTGTTATTTCCTCACACCTGTTAAATAATGGATGACTTGTGCATTAGGCATTCTGCACAATTAAGGCCAGCATTTCAAAAGAATATGTGCTATACTTGTTAAATGGCAGAACAGGCTACGCATACAATTTCCCCAGCAGAGTTCCACTTATGCTGGCAGGCCCTTAGAACCGCTAATCCAGATATGGGTTAAGTTGGCAAGCATGCACCTGTTAGACTCCATTCTGTACGAAAGCTTTGAATAAAACTAGTGCCTTGATGAGAGCCAACTACCTGCATACTGAATTGTTTGCAGGAGGGAAAGCCTCAGCAGATTTGGTAAACTGGTCAATGAGCGTGCAAAGATTGGAACTGACTGAAGTGGCGTAAGATGTGGAGCACTTACCAAGTCAACTGGCTTCATGTTAAAAAATGTATAGCACTTTTTGAGCCATTTTTGACAAACGCCAGGGAGCAGAAAGCCTCACAAAAGGCTGAGATGGAGCAAAAAGCTTACACCTTGAGTTACGGCACATTAGGAGGTTGCCTGGGGGTTCAAGAACAGGCCTGGGCTCCAGAGGTCATTGCAATTCAGGATGTGGTACGTGTATAGAAGTGTATAGCCTGGGCCATAATAGGAAACCATAAGCAGATTCCATTCGTAATTTTAAGAAGATGCTTGTTTGGAATGTTAAATGAAAAATTCATATTCTAATATATCAACATGCTATGAAATTGGTTAGATGTAGGTAGGGCAGGCATATTCCTGGAGATCAGTGCCCTTTAGTTATGGAGCATCCACGGTTGAAACTAGCATTTCCTGTGTAAGCTTATGTATCCCCCAGCTTCATTTATTTGACAGAATCCTTTTCGTGTTTTCATCTATCAAATTCTCTCGCCATAATACCCAGGGTCATACAACCACTGGTAACCCCCCAAAAACCCACCCCCGTGATAAAGAAATCATATCTGCATAATGTAGGTGTGATTTTTGTTATCCTTTTGCATTAGCTGATAAAGAAAACCTACAATGGACAAAAATGGAGATTCATGATTTTCATTGAACAGCAGAGATATTCACTCACAGAGCACTTTGTTAGGAACGCTGTACTACTACTGTGGAGGGTCTCCCTTTGCTGTCAACATTGCTGTGGACATGACAGCATCACACAATTCCTCAAATTCTCAAATTCTCCCACTGCAGCCTCAGCTTTCTGTTCTTGGCTGACACAAGTTGAACCCGACTCGGTCTTCTGCTGTTGTAGCTCATCCTCCTAAAGTTTGCAGGTGTTGTTCTGCATTCGGGGATGCTTTTCTGCTCACCAGTGCTGTACAGAGTGGTTATCTGAGCTACGGTATCCTTTCTGAATCAGAATCAGTAGCTTCTACAGTAGCTCAGATAGTAGCTCTGATTATCTGAGCTACCGTAGCCTTTCTGTTAGCTCCAACCAGTCTGAGCAGCCCTTCTCTGCTGACCTCTCTCATCAACAAGGTGGGTCAGTCTGCAGACCTGCAGAACTGCCGCTCACTGGGTGTGTTTTTGTTATTCCACCATTCAAACTAGTAACTCTAGAT
Source organism: Salminus brasiliensis (assembly GCF_030463535.1). Taxonomy (NCBI): domain Eukaryota; kingdom Metazoa; phylum Chordata; class Actinopteri; order Characiformes; family Bryconidae; genus Salminus; species Salminus brasiliensis. The sequence continues at coordinate 41,332,212 of NC_132884.1, read as the reverse complement.
ATCTAGAAAAGCTCAAACCAGCACTTCTGACCCCAACAATCATGCCCAAGCTCAAAATCAAATTCTGATGGTTGATGTGAACAATCTGCATGATTTATTGCATTGCACTGCTGCCACATGATTGAATTCCAGACAAAACGTAGGTGTACAGGTCTTCCTAATAGATTGCTCAGTGAGTTTATATATGTGAAGGACAAGGTGAAGGAACCATGCTTTCACTGGACAAGGTCTGCGTCTGGTTGTGCTCTGCTGGCTCTCATCTGCTTGGCCCCTCAGTGTTCGCCCACATTCTTTTTTAAAAGTCCCGAGCAAGCACAAAGAAATGAACCAAGGTCACCCAGACCTCAGCTTACTCAACGAGAGCAGTTGCGGAGTGTCCCGGAGTGGCCTGTCAAAAAAAAGAGCTCCAATCTGGCCAGCCTATCTGTTCTCTCGCATGCTTTCATGAACGTCTGGGGCTCCTTGATTAGGCTGCACCGGCCCAGTCAATGAGATATTGATTTCTGCGCTCTATTATTGAGGCTGTCACAATGCAGACTTGTGATTGACTGATGCCAGCGCTCCTGCTGCCACATCTTGCTTCAGCTCTAATACTAAGACAGTTGGAGACTTGGAGATGTCCTTGCGCCCATCCTGCCCTGCGAGTGCTTAGCAAGTAAACAAATTTCAGGTGGTGGAAAGAAAAGAAAAACGAAGGCTCTTGAAGAAAAAAAAAGAGCAAGGGTTTATTCCTCTGCAGCACTGGCCTCAATGCTAATGCGTTCATTTAAGTGAATGATGGCCCCCATTTGCAGTATAAAAGGCTGTCTGGACACATTATGAGTGTGACAGTGAAGTATGAATATGAGTATTATATGATTTATGTTTCTCAACAGTAGTAATAGAGGTAGACATAACTTTCTTTCCTTGTGTTTGGGTTTACATTTGAGGTTTATTTATAATTCCAGGACGAAGTTATCGATCTGCTGTTCTGAAACCATCAGAAAACCGTCGCCTCAATCATTACACCTGCTTTGTTGCTATTTATTTACTTGCCCTTTTTTCCCCCAGTCGTCTTTCACTTAAATCTCTCAAGCCGTAAGCACAGTTATTTGATAAATAACTCCCTTGTGTTTTTGTTCTTTGCTGAGAATTTGTGCCCTTGCATTGAAGACACTTTCCCTGGTTTTCTCGGCACAGTCACTGTAAACTAACATCCTTTAGACAGAGTCTGCGTCTGAATACGTCAATTCAGAAAATGGTTGCTGTTTTCTTTTAGAACTGTGCGATCTATTGAAAACACTTATTATTTTAGTGTAAATGGTATATGATAATCTTACTTCTGTCCCTTCTGAGTTTCTTGGCAAAAATGGATGTTCTGTTTTAAAGTTTCAACCTTTAACAACCAGTTAACCAGTGTTTTTTTCAACACAGCTGCAGTATGTTTATGAGTAATCTTGACCAGTGATATTATTATGATAATTTTTTTTTTTTGCTTTTTCAAATGTAAATAGTGAGTATATATTTTTAAATTTGGCCAGTATAGATAACCTAATAATGTTTTCTACAATGCTCGGCCATGGGTTTTAATACTGATGTATTGATGCACAATCTCTGTGAGATGACTTGCCTATAGCATTGCCATTTTCATATTGAAAAGCAGCTGTTCCGTCTTGTATACTTCAAACTGTGCATGTGGAAAAATACAAACTGTTTGGTGCATATGTGTTGAATTTTATAAACTTGTAACTTAATAAAAATATTAAAAGGCTGATTTGTCCGAGTCGTATCTCATTATGCTTTGGTCTTTGGGGGGGAGGGAGAGAAGGCTTGCGAGGCTGTATTCATCAGTGGAAATTGGTTTTAGTTCACAGCTTGACCCTTTGACCCTCCGAGAATCAGTAGCATGTTCTGGGCATCAGTAGAAGAGATAGGCTGCTGAAATGGCTAATTGGGGCTAGGCCAGTTTCCTAGCTGTAATCTAATGTGAGCTTGTGAAGTTCAATAAGACTTTAGAAGGCCCAGCTCCAGGGATTCACACATGAACGATACGCACAGCCTTTTTAGTCCAAGAGATCTAAGAGGATTACAGTTTGCCATGGCCGCTTGTAGAACAAAGTGCTGCAGCCGGATATAGTCTTTCTTTTTTCTCCTGAGGATGTTGAGAGCATTAAGACACTCTAATACTTACTATCTGAAGTGATATTAGCATGATAATAGCCGTGGTGGTTATTTAATTAGTGGGGCGCTTAATATTTTTAGTCAATGTGCTCATAAAGCTCATACTTTGCCCTTATTTTGAGGCACGAGCTGAAGTTTGAAATATATTCCACTTTAAAGCTCTGGTAGACGCTTCTGTCAGGGGTTTGACACACCTCCGCACATGTATACATTTAGCTATGTTGTGGCGTTCAGTTTGGTAAATCTGAAAAATGTTAATTAGACATCTAGAATGTTGAAAATCTTCAGGGCTCCATGCAGCTCGCAAATTACCACAGGCACATGGCCTCCGATTTCATGCTTAAAATTAGACAGCTCGTCATAGAATAGCAGTTCTATTTTTCTTCTTTCATGTTCTGCCGTTTGTGCCTGTAAAGCTCACATACTGTGATGGTGTTTTCGAGGAAATATGAATATGCAGTTCTGAAGCTCAGCACGAGTACTTAGTGATGCAAAAGCAGAGCTCAAGGAAGTGCTGGAAGGCCACATTACGTTGGCAGTGGAGCGTGTTCCCAAAGACATCCAACAGAGGATCGCTGGCTTTTAGTGTCCCTGAGACACTGGTTTAGACCAGCGCTTAAAGGAAACAGGAGCAAAAACGACTTTCAAATATATATATAATACAGTAAATCTGCTCACAGATATAAAACGCACAGTCATATAAAAATAAGAATAATAATTGACTTGATATTTGAATTGTTCTGAGATCTTCCTAAATCTCTTCCCAGACTCCTCTGCATCTACAACCTTCTTTCTGAAGGCCTCAGAGAGCTCTCTGGATCTGGCCATGATGGTGATCTTCTTCACCCCTCACTTCAACCATCAAGATCAGACCAGACTAAACGTCTGAGGTTTAAATAAGACTCCAGACTCCTCCAGAATAATCCTCTCCAACCATGTTCTGATCATCTGCAACTGATCTTCTGCTCCTGTGTCTGATTCTACACATTTGAAGGAGTAATAAATGCACCAGTTTGGTAATGTTTTGGATTAAAATCAAATGAACAACCATCATTCCATCTATGTAGAATATAGTTATCATTGTAAAATATTTAATAATATAATATTTTGTGGAAAAGCCTTTTTTAATGAAAATATGTTCATTATTTGTTCAGATATTATATTAAATTATATTACCCCAGGGGAAATGTGAGCTATTGAGAAAGGCTCTGTAACGCTCACATGTTCTTTGTAACTAAATCTGGTATCACAGTATTATTGGTTATTGTGATAATTCTAAAGATGATATTTGTGGTGGTAGCAAACATGGGACTGTTTGGAACATTAGTACACAGCACAAAGTGGATGGAATAATGTAGAAGGAAGACTAGCTCAGAATTTCCTCAGCATTACCTCAAACCATCAGCTAGATGGCTGAAGCCTGGACACAATTGGATGTTGGACAATGACCCCAAACACACATCAAAGGTAGGTGTGGAATGAAAAACATTGAAAACATTAAGCTTATAGAAAGGCCTTCCCAGAGTCCTGACCTCAAAACTATCCAAAATGTGACAAATGTGTTTAAAAGTCAGGTCTGTGCCAGAAAAACACCAAACTTAAATGAAGTCAACCAATTCTGCCAAAAAGAATGGGTCAAATATCCAACCAGAATTCTGCCAGAAGCTTGATGATGGCTATCAAAAGCATCTAGAGATGGTGGAACACACTAAGGAAGGTTTAACTTTTGACCCTGTATGTATACTTTATGTGTTCATTTCAGAAGATTTTAGATTGTTTTCTATTAAAGATGTATGTTGTCACTCATTCTACCCCATCATCATACATGATTTATATACTATATATATGAATATAAATATTTTCAGACCAAAAAGGTTTAACACTGACATTAAGGTAGCCACATTAAACATTATTATAGCATTATCTGGCCAGGACGTTAACTGCCGGCCATAGTTACCACCAAGCAAAGCTGTTGTGTCATTACTGGCCTGTAACAGGAGGCTTTGTCTTGTCTTGTCCTGGTCTGTGTCTCTGTTGCACATGGCTCTGTTTATGTTTGTTTCTTGTCTCCGCCCTAGCCACGCCTTGTCCTTAGTGTTCCCACCTGTGCCTCTTTTGTAGTCCTGCCCTCTTGTTAGTCTCAGGTGTTCCTTGTTGGTCTGTGTATAAGTAGTCCCTTTGTTCCAGTGTTTCTTTGCCTGGTCTTGTACTTGCTCATGTTCCAGGTCATGCCGGTCATGCCACGTTAGCTTGGCCTTTTCGGGCCTTGTCTGTTTTGTAGCTTTAATTAGTTTTCCAGTGTTTGTTTTGTTCTCCAGTTTGTGATTATTTTGTATCTGTTTTGCTTGGTTTGGTTTTGTGTTAATTAAAGTACCTGCATTTACATCCACCTCCGCCTCCAAGCCCCACATACTGTGACATTGCCATGACTCCAGTGTCAGCTCGCCATCAGTCAGAACTCGGTAGCAGTAATTGCCTAAAACCTGTTTGCTGTAGAAAAATGGAAATATGCAGCTCCATTCACCTGATTCGTCACACTCTGACAATGTTCACATACTCTGCACTCTATGGATGCAGTTAGAACTGATTCTGCCTATCTCTAACATCTGTCTCTGAGTTAATGACTGCCTGCTCGCCCACTTATATAGCAATGCTAAATACACTGCTAGAAGACTGACTGCTAAGCTCCTCTGCTACCTGCATCAGACCAGCTGCCCACCCCTCCTGCTACTGCCATTTGCCTACTGTCTATGTTAAAGTTTAGATGGACTCTATTGGAACTGAATATGGAACTATTTGCAAATTATATCATTATTATTAATATTATTATTATAATTACCACCATTAACCTTAATTACTCTGATTATTCCGACCATCTCTACTATGATGCAGTTACACCATTTACCGACATAATCGTATAAATATCAATATTTATATATACTAGTGTGTATGTATGTATATATATATATATATATATATATATATATATATATATATATATATATATATATATAATTATACTAAGTATAATTGTACTAAGTACACTACAGTAAAGCTTAGTAAATGAAAAACAGTAAAGAAAGCTAAGCACACCTGAGCAGTACAACAGTTTAGATGGTTTGGTGACTTTTATCAATAATTAATAAATAGTTCTGATCAGAGGAGGATGGGTCGGGTCCCCCTTGTGAGTCTTGGTTCCTCTCAAGGTTTCTTCCTCCAGCTCTGAGGGAGTTTCTCCTTGCCCCTGTCACCTTTGCTTTGCTCACCGGGGGTCTTTATGTTTTACGTTTTGTTGATCTCTTGTCCTTGTACTGTTTTGTGACAATGGCAAATGTAAAAAGTTCTATACAAATAAATTTGATTTGATTTGATTGACCTTTATTGATTGAGATTGTGCTTGTGGGCTTCCTCTGCCATTTGTCAATAAAACAGGAGAAATAAGAAGTGGCCAGTCACTCCATAAAACAGCCCTGGTTTGGCCTGGATAATAAGAAATTATTTGTTAAACTGGCAGAATAAAACAAAAACTGAGCCTGACAACACTTGAAAGGTTTGACTTTTACGGTTATAGTGAAATGCAATAGTAAGAGCTAATTATTGTTCAGTGTATTTGTGTTGGAAATATATAAACTAATCAAACTCAATATTCAAACCATTTGGAAAGATGTGTCCCTAAACTTTTGCCGGGCAGCGTAGCTGATCTAGGTGGTGTAGTAGAGTGGTACTGTACTCCTGAAGAGCCACTTGTGACTCTTTCTAAAACACTGCACCTTCAACAGTAATGATATCAGATCAGTGTTAAAGGGTAGGCCTGGGTCACAGTTTTTTGGCAAGCCCAATAGTGAGTAATTAGAAGTTCAGCAGAGCCAAGTGTTTTCCTAATTAAGAATAAATGCCAGACTTGTCAGGAAGAGGCCCGGGCTCCATCTGAATGCCATCCGGAGATTTTATTAGTAAACAACGTGCCAGGAAGTCATTCTCTCCTTACTAATCACTGTAACACACTGTAGCACACACTCATGCACACACACTCACTTCACGCTGTACAGACAACTGAGACAAAGCTGGGGCCAATAAATCATATGAACACTGTTGTACATGCTGTTATATTGTTGTTCAGGGATTACATACAGCTATTCGTTTTAAAGGGCCAGTCCCATGTAATACCAGACGAGTGTTTATAAAATATTATGTAGGATAAATAAGATTCAGAAGATAAATACTGCTGTAAAAGAATACTTTCACAATAAAAGGCAGCCAATTAAAACAGAGCTCACAGAGCTCATTTACATACACAGGTCTTAAAGGCACAGTAACAGAACAGCCTGTATTATTGTAAGGGATAAAGATCCTTTTAAAAAAATGATTCATCAGTGCATAAATCCACACAAACATCATAATTCAAAATGGTGTATTTTAAACCAGCTGCTTATTCAGGCTAAAGGAGTTTAGCCCCGCCCATTCACTTCAATGTTATAAGCAGTGTTTCAGCCCAGCCTGCTTTTTAAAAGAAGCACAATAAAGGACTGCCAGTTAAAATAACACAAAAAGACATGAAAAATCAAAGACCCCCAGTGAGCCCCAACGGCAACAGTGTCAAGAAAGAACTCCCTCAGAGCTGGAGGAAGAAACCTTGGGAGGAACCAAGACTCACAAGGGGGACCCGACCCGTCCTCCTCTGATCAGAACTATTTATCAATTATTGATAAAAATGACCAAACCATCTAAACTGTTGTACTGCTCAGGTGTGCAACATATTCATGATCATAATATAATAATCATGGTGTAGTATAACTTAATATAGTCATGGCAGTGATGGTCAGAGTACTGAGAGTAATGATGGGTAATAGTGGTGATATTAATAGTGGCAGATAGTTAAGAGTCCATTTAGGTTTGAACATGGTCATTAGGGAGGTAGCAGTGGTAGGAGGGTGTGCAGCTGGTCTGGCATGGGTGGTGGTGGGGGACCGGGCCTGCTTGTCAGACTGGTAGGTGGCAGCTGACACAAGGTCTGATGTAAGGAGTATTTTGGCAAAAAATGAGACACATCACAACACATGACAATCAAATTTAAAATAGAGCTAATTTATTTATATCAGTCTGAAAGGCACAGTAACAAAAACAGCCTGTTTGATTATAAGGGACTGAGGTTGGAAAATTTTCACTTTTCACTTATTTAATAATGATTTATTTATGCTTTTGCTCGATTAATTAATTGTTTTTGTGATTTCACAAAACCCAGCTGCTCACAGCTGCCTACAGCGGTTTAGCTCCATCCATTCACAATGACGTTATAGGGAGTATTACAGCAGTCCACTATATCAGTCAAAACCGCTTGACTGTAGGAGATGAAGAAAGGTCAGAAAAAGGCCATATGAACAGTTGCTTATTCAGTCTACAGCAGTTTAGCCCCACCCTTTCAAGGTGAAATTATTAAGAGAACCCGAAAAGTGGCACGGAACATGGTTCTAACAGTATGTACAGTTGTAAGAGATAGAGGTTGGAGAATAGTATCTTTTTGTTTGTATGTTTTTGGATATATAAAATAACTGGACCCATTAATAGGCGAATAGGCAGATTTCAAGACATATATGAAGAATATTAGGCACATAGGCATATTATTTTTTTTCAAAAGTCTCTATTATAGCCAAGCTGGAAGCTGACGAAGAATGTACAATATACCATGTTGTTTAGTTCAAGGTTTAAGCAAAGCGAAAGGTGAAGGAAGTCAGGAACATGAACTCATATTTACATTTCTCTCTTAGGTTATTTTAGAGATGCCCTGTAAGACATAACCTTGGCTTGTAATCTTGCACTTTGGGCACTGTGCATTGTGACTTGACCCACAAGGCGGCTTATGAACAGCCCACAACTGTGCGTTATTGACTTCTCGTCTGCGTTGTATTCCGACCAACCTAGATTCTGGCTTCTTGGCAGCTAATCTGCCGCGATGCCGACGGGTCGGGTGTTAATCTTCGCTTTGGGCTCGTGTCTTGTAATATCCTCCTGCATTTTGCATTTGGTAAACCCTCAATATGCATAATAGCGATTCTTCTGGACATGCGCTGAGGCGACGTACCATATTGAGTGCGATGGGACTCCCTACCAAGGTAATTATGTTGGAGATTACCTCCCACAACACATCCTCACCGCCTCCCCTGTCAGCAGGCTGGCATCATTAAATCAATGCGGCGCAATGTTCACTCACGCCACACTCCCACTGACACAGCTGACAAATATCCTCGGCAGACATAAACGATATTCCTCTGTTAATGCAGAGCTCACAAATCCTCGCTGAGATGGGGGCATTTTGGCTGGGGCATTCACGGGATGCACTTCGAGGAAGATCAGGGAGAAAGGTCTGGCATTGCGTTTTCTCATGTAGCAAGAGGCCAGAGTTGTGCCACAGGATATGAAGATTAGGTTTATCTATATAGCATATTTAACCTACAGACATTGGCACAAGGTAGCTTTAACCATTAACCATTAAATTTGCAACTCTACGTGTCCGGCAGCCGTTTAATTCCAGGCCTTTCATCAATCAAAGCTGAGTTACCTGAATTTGCAGACTATGAATGGCAGTCCCAATAGCAATGTGAAAGACTAGTGGAGAGCCGGCCGAGACATGAGAGCTGTGATTGGCAGTCGAGGTTATTTCACCATAGTGATTAATAACTTCTTTACATTATAATTATTATAATAATTTCTTGGCATTATTTGAGAAGTTGTTTTTGAGCAGTTGTCATTTCTGCAAATAAATAAACACTCTAAATAGTAAATATTTTTTGTTAGAATTTAGTGGAAATGTTGTCCATGGTTTATGAAATACAACACTAATGTTAATTTCCCTTAAACATATTACCTATAAATAGTAAAACCAAAGACATAGTATAGTATTGCATGCTGCTATTTTGTAAATAACAATGTAAAGCACTCTGTATATAAATTCCCTCATACATAAACGTCTATGTATTTACTTATATCAGTCTGAAAGGCACAGTAATAAAAACAGCCTGTTTGATTATAAGGGACTGAGGTTGTCACTTATCATATATTTCATAATGATTTAATTATGCTTTTGGTTTGTTTAGCATAAACCCACACATACAGTATATCATCCTTTTAAACAATGACATTTGAATTAATTGTTTTTGTGATTTCACAAAACCCAGCTGCTCACAGCTGCCTACAGCGGTTTAGCTCCACCCATTCACAATGAAGTTATAGGGAGTATTACAGCAGTCCACTATATCAGTCAAAACCGCTTGACTGTAGGAGATGAAGAAAGGTCAGAAAAAGACCATATGAACAGTTGCTTATTCAGTCTACAGCAGTTTAACCCCACCCATTTAAACTGAAATTATCAGGAGAACTCGAAAAGTGGCACGGAACATGGTTCTAAGAGTATGTCAAGTCAAGTCAAGTCAAGTGGGTTTTATTGTCATTTCAACTACATACAGAGTACACAGTTAAACGAAACAACGTTCCTCCAGGACCATGGTGCAACATAGACAGTGCATACAAGACACAAGTGCAACACAAACAAACAAGTGCGGACAGACAACACAACACAGTACAGACCAGAGAATAATAAATAATTGCCGGTAGTGTGCAAATTGTGCAATGTGTAATAAATAGAGTCCAGTGAGGCAGTAAAGTAAAGTTATTAGTGCAATGCTTTGTGCAAAAATGCTTCCCCTTTTTTCCTGGGGTAAATGGTTGGAGAGAGAGAGAGAGAGAGAGAGAGAGAGAGAGAGGGAGAGTGTACATGTACCAGAAAGATATCAGTTCAGAAGTTGAGTTGTGTTGAGGAGTCTGATGGCTTGGGGGAAGAAGCTGTTGCAGAGTCTGGTCGTGTTGGACCGGATGCTGCGGTACCTTCTTCCTGATGGCAGGAGGGAGAACAGTCTGTGTGAAGGGTGGGTGGAGTCATCCACAATGCTGGTTGCTTTGCGGATGCAGCGGGTGGTGTAAATGTCCATGACGGAGGGGAGAGAGACTCCGATGATCCTCTCAGCTGTCCTCACAATGCGTTGGAGGGACTTGCGGTCAGAGGCTGTGCAGGTCCCAAACCAGGCAGTGATGCAGCTGCTTAGGATGCTCTCTATGGTTCCCCTATAGAAGAGGGTGAGGATGGGTGGAGGGAGACGGGCCTTTCTCAGCTTGACGGGCCTTTCTCAGCCTTTCTCATGTTCAGTTGTAAGAGATAAAGGTTGGAGAATGGTATCTTTTTCCCGTCCTTGTGATGTCTATCTATACCGTGTATCCTATTGTTCTCTATATATTGTGTAGTGTCTGTAAATTATATGTAGAGTAGCTGTATATTGTTAATACTAGAGAGACGCTAAAATTCCTTGTGTTCCTAAAATTCCTAACAAATTCCTTGTGTGTGTGAACATACTTGGCCAATAAATCTGATTCTGATTCTGGTTCTGATTCATATCTCCAACACAGCAGCATACAGGAGAAGGATTCAAGCTTTCTAACCCATTTAAGCTTAGAAAAACACATATAAAAAACTGAACTGATGTTGGATTTAATCATTTATCTCATACTGCTGCTTTGGCGGTCAGCAGTGCCCTTTCAATAATACAGCGATTTTTATCTCTTTGAGAAAAAAAAAAAAATTGGCTCCTGACAGAACTAACTCTGCCTCGTTACCTTCTCCGAGTAAATGGTCACCCAGCCCGACCTGCTGAAAGATTGCCCGCTGAGGTCCCCCTCTACCTGCGTCAGACCAGCTGCCACCTACCAGTACAAACAGCAGGCCCCTTGCCCACCACCACCCATGCCAGACCAGCTGCACACCCTCCTACCCTGCTACCTGTTTAATGACCATGTTAAAACCTAAATGGACTCGTAACTATCTGCCACTATTAATACCACCACTATTACCCATCATTACTCTGACCATCACTGCCATGACTATATTAAGTTCTACTACACCATGATTAATATATTATGATTATGATCAGAGCAGTTTAACAGTATAGATGGTTTGGTGACTTTAATCAATAACTTATAAATAGTTCTGATCAGAGGAGAATGGGTCGGGTCCTCCTTGTGAGTCTTGGTTCCTCCCAAGGTTTCTTCCTCCAGTTCTCCAGTTCTTTCCTTGCCACTGTCACCGTTGGGGCTCATTGGGGTTATTGGATCCTTCATGTCTTCTTATGTCTTTTACTAATTACTAATCATTTAAAGTTGCTTAAACAACAACAACAGTTGTAATAAGCAATACAATAAATCTTATTTTTTATACAATAAATTTTACTTGACTTGACTGACTTGACATCATCATTTATTTGCATATTGGGCATGTCCTCACCCCTCAGTCACCATCAGTGTGTTGTTGCTGTCCAGGCTACTTCCTTTTAGATATTCAGTTACATTTGATACGATGGTTATGATGGTTGACTGCCTGGTCTCAGTGTTGTAGGCTGTAAGAGCAAGTTACCGCTTTCTTTGCTGCTAAGTCTGACGCTATGCTGACTGGGTACTGCTGTACAATAACGGAATAACTTTATGCAGGAATAATTGGCCATGTAATGCAGTTAGCTGGCAGAAGGAAAGCAGGGCCATTGTGTTCTATAGTAAGTTCCAAATACTGGTTTTGAGGTGAGTTCCACTGATGTTCTTAGTAAAAAAGCAAACTCTGTGTTTGACAATATTTTTAAAGTAAAGCTAAGGTTCTCTGTATAAGTAATGGTCAATTAGTCAAATTAATCATTAATAATGATAATAATAAACAGGAATCAGATGAGGAATTGCCTGCTGCCAATCATGATAATAATATTTGACCTACTTTTAAAGTAATTTAGTTGTGCAATGTATCGAGAAATATTCAACTAGCTGCTCAATTTTAGCTAAAATTTATTTGATGAATTCTACCCAAGCAAACGCAGGCAGCACTAGGGACACCTAGTCATCCCTGATCTTACACCAGCATCAACCCAGACAAGAGAGCAGTTCAACTTCCTTCCAAACAGAAAAGAAGAAGCCAAAAACTGAAGCTGTTTGGAGGCTGAAAAAAGTGGATTGCCTTGAATTTCACGTCCTTACCAATGACGTGCTAATCCGTAACTCAATAAAACGGTCCAAGGACGTTTCGAGGCTGAATAAGTGGCCCAACCCAAGGTATTGCACAGCATCTCACACTGTCGTCCGGACATGATTTGGAATATCTTTATCCCGCTCTTGGTCAGATCACCTTGTTTTGCCGAGTTAGCTGCGTGAGTGCCACGCGAAACAGTATGCAAGGCAAAGTGAGGTGTCAGGATTTTAATGCCTCGGTTAATCTGCTGGCAAAGAGCAGGCTTTTTTATAGGTGTTTGTCCTTGGTGGAAAGGTTGAGTTAAGGCGGCGCTCTGATCAAGCCTGTCTGCTAACTTCAGGTTTTAGTATTCAAAGCAAGGCCTGCAAGACTCGCCAAAATGCATTCAAAGTCTCACAAAGTTCCATGGCACCTTTGACTTTGAGAGGATGAAGGTCTGTGTGCATGTTCGAGGAGCAGCTCTGGGATGTAGTTTGAACATACCGTAGCTGTCAGATGAAGACGTGGTGCGTATTTATTGGTCAAAAGCCGATCTGCACCAAGAGCCCTTCCAGCTTCAAGTACGGCTCGGCTCCTTTAAGATCCACGGAAGACGAGCGTCCAGACTTTTTTTTGTCCTGCACCGAAGTGGTGGAACGAACTTCCCCTGGGTGTCCGAACAGCAGAGTCCAACACTCGCTGTCTTCAAACCCAGACTGAAGACCCTCCTCTTCTGAGAGGACTTGGGTGAAGAGTAGAGTATTATGGTCTCCATATTGACTTGTGTTTAGTAGAGTCTAAGATTAGAGGAGCTTTGAATTATTAGTCTATTTAAACTAGCTGAGGTTCTTCTTGAGTGAAACAGTGAAGCACTTTCATAAGTTGCTCTGGAGAAGAGCGTCTGCTAAATGCCGTGAACATAAACATTTCCAAAAAAAGCACTGTGTGAAAATTTAAATAAACCAACAAAAATGTTCTTACTTTCCAAAAATGATCCAACTTAAGATTAAATTATTTGTGTAATAACAATCTAACTACTGATGATTTGTCAAACAGCCATAGCAGTAGGTACAGTAAGTAGGTCCCCCTTGTCCCACCACAACAGATCTGAGAAGATCATTTCGAGGCATGGACTCCACAAGACCTCCAAGAAGGTGTCCTGCTGTGGCATCTGGCACCAAGACTAACTATAGCGGCAGATCCTTTAAGTCCTGGGAGTTGTGAGGTGGGGCCTTTATGAGTATCAGTGAGCCTTAGGTGCCACTTCATGGGTTGTCCTTTCTTGGAGCACTTGGAGTTTTTAATAATACAATTAATTAATTAAATGTATAAATAAATAAATAACACACGGTTCTAATTTGAGCTTTTATATATTTTAAGGTAAGATTTGAATATTGAGACAGGAGACGAGAGTGCCAGAGTTGAGAAGCAAATCTAGAGATGCTTGATCAAACAAGCCATGAAGGCTGAAAGGAGAAATGGTGCCACTACATGTGGCTTTGTGGACAGGAGAATTTCAGATGGGCAAGAAGGACAAAGATTATGAAGAGCTTTGAAAGTAGAAGATTTTGGAAGTCAGTAGAATGCAGAGGAGATGTTGGAGAACAGGTGCAATGTGGTGATGTGAGAAGACAAGCAGCAGAGTTCTGGACCATCTGTAGTTTGTCAAAGAAAGGAGCGCTAATGCTCTTGGGTAATTTTGGTGGTCAATGTTAAATCTTCTAGAGCTCTACTGATCATTCCGGGCACTGTCATTTTTTTCTTCTTCCTTCAGAGTAGGTAAATCGGCCTTAATCAGGGACCAGGTTATATATATACACTACACAGACAAAAGTATTCAGACGCCTGCTTATTCATTGTTTCTTCCAGAATTGAGTTTATTTTTAAAAAGTAACCATCTCTGCTGTCCAGGGAAGACGGCTGATGCTTGAAGCAGTGGTGTGAGGATTTGATTGTATTCAACAATAAGATGATGATCCAATTAGATGGATGGATGATCACCACCCCACTCATCCCAAAAGTACTGGATGGAGCACCGCCATCATTCCAGAGAACACAGTTCTTTCACTGCTCCACAGCTCAACGCTGGGGGTCTTAATACCCCTCTAGCCCACGCCTGGCATAGGTTCATGTTTATCTGCTCCAGAGAGTCCTATTTTTTTGACAGTAGTTCTCTACAGGGACTACACAAGCATTTGCAAATCTGTGTCAGCAATGGGTGCAACTTAAAGTAGCTGCATGCATTCATTAGAAGGGGTGTCCAGAAACATTTGGACATGTAATGCTATGTTTATGCATTTAAATAAAACCAGGTTAAATATGATTGAAAATAATGATTCTACCTTTTAAACAACAGTGTAAATTAAAATATAAATATTACTGCTTTAATAATATTGTACTATCAGATCCAGGAGCCATCAGGGACATCTTTAATACAATAATGTGTGCTGAGAGTCAGGGGTGAAATAAGTCCATCGTCCATCCTGGTAAAAGCGATGTGCGCTGTTTCTGGCGCCGCAGAATTTTTCATCATTTGCGAGACCAGGGCTCCCCAGACGACTGTTGTCTTGGGTCATTTCTGTTAAACAAGATATAAGACGACCAAAGACATTGGATTTTTGGTGAAGGGTCAGGGCGTACCAATATTTTATGAGGCAGTGACCTCAGAGGAAATGCCTCAGATATTGGATCGATACAAGGGAAGGCTTTCTGCTGGCGATGGACGGAAGTGTCAATAAGAGACAAATTGAATCTGCCTCATAAATTCAGGCTCCCAGTGCACCGATCTCATACTCGCCTCTTATTTATTCATTTGCAGGGAGACAAATGCATATTTTCCTCCTCCACTGTGGTGCCACTAATGATGCTGATGTGAAGGCTACCTTGCTGGAGAGTTGCTATTGATCTGAAAGGCTTACCTTTGCAAAGGTACCATGGCCTAAATTTCAAAATACTAACCATCCTCCACTAGCTTGTATTCACTGTGAGAAACATTAGTATTTTATGTTACACTAGTCAATTATATGTGTACAGGCTCCACTCCCATGGTCATTTGGTACTGCCCTGACTCTACCAAAGTCACTTCTGAGTCAAAATGATATACACAGTACACAAAATATTAATTAAATGCTATTTAGCAAGTTGTACCTTGACTACATGCTTTTGGTAGCCATCAACCAGCTTCTGGCAAAATTCTGGTTAGATATTTGTGCATGCTTTGACAAAATTGGTAGAGCTCAATTAAATATGTTGGTGTAGCTGGTATGGACATGACTATGGACCACATTCCACTTATGTCTGATAGGGTTGAGGTTACGACATTCCAAAAGCAGAACAGTATCCTGCTTTATTCCTTCTTCAACCACCTGTGGTGTGTGTTAGCAGTCATTGTACTGTTGGAATATCCAATTATGTATTATAGGTTTCAACCATCTAGATGATAGCTTAAGGTCACACTAAATTATTCTGAGGTTTTCTTCCTTCTATATTATTCCATCCACCTTGTGCAGTGTATCAGTTTCAAAACAGCCCAAGAGCATGATGCTACCACCACCATGCTTAACAGTTGGTACAGTGTTCTTGGGGTTGAGTGCCTCAAACACCTGGCATTTTTGTCACATTTGACTTTCCTCTAGAAGGGATATTCTTTGCCCATATGGTCCGCTGCAAACTTTAGTGAAGCTTAAATCTATCAATAGTGTAGCAAGTGCCTGACCACACGAGGTCAGGCACTTGCAGAGTTGAAATGAATGAGGGTGAATAAGACACTTGCAGAGTTGAAATGAATGAGGGTGAATAAGACCCTATGACCCTAATAAATAAGGGTCGTAATCCAAAAGCGAAGGCAAAAACAAAGTCAAAGGACAGGCAATAGGTATAAATCCAGGGAATCACAACACAGCCAGAAAGTCCAAAGGGCTAGGCAAAAGGCAAGGTTGAAAATACAAAAGGGGAAGGTCATACACGGAATACATACACATGTGGACAAAATTGTTGGTACCCCTCGGTTAATGAAAGAAAAAAACACAATAGTCACAGAAATAACTTGAATCTGACAAAAGTAATAATAAATAAAAATGCTATGAAAATTAACCAATGAAAGTCAAACATTGCTTTTCAACCATGCTTCAACAGAATTATAAAAAAAAAATAAACTCATGAAACAGGCCTGGACAGAAATGATGGTACACTTAACTTAATATTTTGTTGCACAACCTTTTGAGGCAATCACTGCAATCAAACGATTCCTGTAACTGTCAATGAGACTTCTGCACCTCTCAGCAGGTATTTTGGCCCACTCCTCATGAGCAAACTGCTCCAGTTGTCTCAGGTTTGAAGGGTGCCTTTTCCAGACAGCATGTTTCAGCTCCTTCCAAAGATGCTCAATAGGATTTAGATCAGGGCTTGTAGAAGGCCACTACAGAATAGTCCAATGTTTTTCTCTTAGCCATTCTTGGGTGTTTTTAGCTGTGCTTTGGATCATTATCCTGTTGCAAGACCCATGACCTGTGACTGAGACCAAGTTTTCTGACACTGGGCAGCACATTTCTCTCTAGAATCTCTTGATGGTCTTGAGATTTCATTGTACCCTGCACAGATTCAAGATACCCCATGCCAGATGCAGCAAAGCAGCCCCAGAACATAACAGAACCTCCCCCATGTTTCACAGTAGGGACAGTGTGCCTTGGCAAAAAGTTCCATTTTTGTCTCATCTGTCCATTAGACATTCTCCCAGAAGCTTTGGGGCTTGTCAACATGTGTTTGGCAAATTTCAGTCTGGCATTTTATTTATTTGTTTTTAACAATGGCGTCCTCCTTGGTTGTCTCCCATGAAGTCCACTTTGGCTCAAGCAATGAAGGATGGTGCGATCTGATACTGATGTTCCCCTTTAATTTCACCTTTAATCTTTTTTGAAGTTTTTCTGGGCTCTTTTGTTACCATTTGTATTATCCATCTTTTTGATTTATCATCAATTTTCCTCCTGCGGCCACATTCAGGGAGGTTGGCTACAGTCCAATGGATCTTAAATTTCTGAATAATATGTGCAACTGTAGTCACAGGAACATCAAGCTGCTTGGAGATGGTCTTATAACCTTTACCTTTAACATGCTTGTCTATAATTTTCTTTCTAATCTCCTGAGACAACTCTTCCCTTCGCTTCCTCTGGTCCATGTTGAGTGTGGTACACACCATGTCACCAAACAGCACAATGACTACCTGTAGCCCTACATATAGGCCCACTGACTGATTATAAGATTGTAGACACCTGTAATGCTAATAAGTGGACACACCTTGATGTAACATGTCCCTTTGGTCACATTATTTTCAGGGGTACCATCATTTTTGTCCAGGTCTGTTTAATGAGTTTACTTTTTAAAATAATTCTGTTGAATCATGGTTCAAAATCAATGTTGGATTTTTTTATTTGTTCATTTTGATAGAATTTTTATTTATTATTACTTTTGTCAGATTCAAGTTATTTATGTGACCATTGTGGGTTTTTCTTTCATTAACCAAGGGGTACCAACAATTTTGTCCATGTGTGTAAACAAGGAATAATGCTCAGTAAGTCGCCAAAAAGGGATACAATACTTCTGAAGTGTCTACGTCTAAAGCCCCGGGCTTAAATGCTAAACTAATCAGAGGTACAACAGGTGGTACAGATTAGTATTCAGGTGACTGAGAGCGTGGGTGGCTGGTAGAAGTCATATGCTCACTCACAGAGTCTCCCAGAGGATTCTGGGAAATGGAGTCTGAAAAATAGTCACAACAAACTTCAGTCTATGGTAGTCTTCAGTATATGGTAAACTGGCTATAGACAGCAACATTGGTGTTCCAGCATCTTCCAGTTTATGGGAGGCCTGTGCCCTGGTGGGTCTTGGTTAGTTCTGGACCATCTGAACCAATTTATTTTCTTAGCTGAGGGTGAAAATTTGGTTACACCTCCCAATTAATTGCACTTACAGTGTCTTTGAGAAACCATATAATCTTGCAATCTGCAGATGTTTAGAAAGTGCTCCATTAGACGTTACTGACTTTTGTAAATCCTTTATAATCTCTCTCAGATCTGCAGTGAGCTCCTTAGACTTCCCCATGTGTTGTGTGTTGGTCAATCTGTGTGGCTGGTGTGGTGCAACAGATAACACCACTACCTGCCAGTGAGCTACCACACCACTTGGAAGACTGGGGTTCGGTGACTATGCTGTACTACACCAATTAGAGTCCTTGGGCAAGACTCCTAACACTACATTGGCCCTCCTCTGTAATACGAGTAACCTTGTAAGTCGCTCTGGATAAGAGCGTCAGCTAAATGCTATCAAAGTAAATGTCAATCTAATGAGTGCTGCCGAACAAGGCTTTTCTTGCTGCACAGAGACGCTACCAACTGTAGTAAATAATGATGATTAATAAGGTAAGAGAGCTTTGGTAAGTTAAAACACATTTTGAAACTTTCAGGGTCTATTTCAGGGCCTAAGGGGTCTATTGATAGTTATGATCCTGTATGACCTTGTATGTATAATATGTGACCCTGTGTTGATTTCAAAAACTCTCTTAATTAACCCCCCCACACACACACACACAAAGAACAGCTCAAAACAATCATTATAAGCATAAACACCCAACTGTAACTGTACGTATATTCAAAAATAATATTCAATGAATTATAATAACCTTACTGCTGCTGCAAATGTAGGCTAATGGTTGCAGTATTGTAGATTATTCATTTAGCATAGCTAAATGAGTCCATGAGTCATGTTTGTACCAATTGTGTTAACAGGGATATAAAGTGGTCTAATAAAGACCGTAGGTGGCCTTGTCTCTACGGACGCCCATCGCCAAGGCCCCAGTGCGATTGCTCCATCTGCAGGGCCTGTACACTGTTAATCATGAGACATTAGGGAGATCAATAAGCATAAAGCCCATGAGATCCCTCAAAAGGATACAACCACTGCTGGCTCAGTGTAGCAGTGACACAGTGTAGTACTTGTGGTTGCATGTAGTAGAGCGGTGCCTCGTCCATTCAGACTCCCTCATAAAGGTTTACAATGTAGAGCGAATGTGTTTGCAGTGTGACTTAGCAATTTACAAAAATAACTTTTTAATCTGACTGATAGCTTCTCCTACTGACCCACGCAGACGAGAGGTTTAAGTAGAGAATTTTAAATTGAGTTGTGAGGGCGGTTAGCTCTTTAAGGAGCAGTACATAACAGAAATGGGCTTAAATGTGATTATGCAAATCATTGCCCATAGCTTTCTGCATTACGCTTGCAATAAATATGAGAGTTATGCCATTATCAAATGGACGGAATGCAGGGTGCTTATGCATTTGTTTCCGCGCATCATTCTCTGCCTCCTTTACATAACCTCAATTATTTAGTTGTTTTTGAGTGGAGAGACGCCGCCGTGCCACCTTTCGCACAGTTGGCGGTGCATCTCTGCACTTCTGAAGTTTCACTCGGGGGTTAGTTATGTCTGAACTCATTCAAAAGTAATGACAACATCTACTAAGCTACGTCGACATGTAAATGCAAAATGTAACTGGTGGGGGTTGTAACTTTAACATCAAAGCACAATGTTCTGCTCAACTAAACCAACACACAGAGAAGGCAGGTGCTGCTTTTCCAACAGATTAAAGATTTACTGTATGACTGTAGCAAGAAGAAATACCACAGAATTTGGATATGTGTATTTGTTGAAAGGCTTAGGGATCCAGAAGCAGCATCTGAAGGTGGAGAAGCATGTGGGTTGAGGCGGTAGACCAATTACTGTATTACTGAATAACTGTTTACAGAACACAGTCACTCAGTTGTTAGTTTAAATATTATACTTTAAATATTCAAATGTATACCGGATATTCAGATTATTGGTATGACAATACATACTGCACATATGCATACTATTTATGCATGTACTTGCTGCACGTTTCACTTTAACTGCTTTGTTATGTTCTTATTAATCGTCTTCTGTTTATGTATCTGTACATATTTGGGAGGCTACTTGTACTTCTGTGCTGCTGTAATGACCTGACTTTAGCTAGCTGTCTATGCTACAGGATTTTACACTAATATGACTCTAGTCATGCAGTTCTGGGCTGCTGTAATGACTTGACTTTCCCTCTGGGATTAATAAAGTTAGCTAGCTGTCTATGCTACAGGATTTTACACTAATATGACTCTAGTCATGCAGTTCTGGGCTGCTGTTTTTCTGCTCGATTCACCAAAGTGAAGTTTCATAGTGCAGTTCGCATCTCGTTGAGACTGAAGTAGCATGTCAGGGATGCTATTCTCCTTATTACAGTCAGTGGAGAATCTGCAGTGGAGATTTTGAAGCTGCTATTTTAGGGTAAAAGTTGCTGCATAATGTTGCTTGAACAATATCTGATATTCCTCTTAACTTTCGATGGGATGTAAAAAGAGTTTATTCCAAGTCTTTTTGGAGCATTTCTATTGGTCTATTTATCATGAATGTAAGGATACAATATAAAGAACAACTGCCAGAATCATGTTATGTCAATGATGGAGGTTGAAAAGATAAAGTTAACGATTAAAGCCTCATTAATTAATCTGACTTTTCTTTCTAATGAAGTTAATTGGTAGCATATCATAAGATATGTCAAAGCATATCTTATGAGGATCTTCCCAAAGTCTAATAAATGTCTGCTGAATTTCACCAGTATCTCTTTCATCTCTCTTTTCCTGTCCTAAAAGTGGGTCAGGTTAATGTCAGCATACGCTTGACCAATCACAAGGCTAACATGGCTCCACCCTCTCCTCAAGTCATAAACCTGACAAGCTAAAGCCCAAGTTGCAACTGGGGAAGCGGCCTCCCCATTACAGGATAGGTGGGCAGGCTCCTCAGCACCCAGGGAGCAATTGGGGTCTAGGTGTCTTGCTCAAGGACACCTCAGCGGTGGATTCCCATCCTGGGAAGCAAACTAGCGACCTGGTCCCAAGCCTGCTTTTCTAAGCTTTAGGCCTTTATGGCTGACACAAGCAACATAAACATCATCGGTAGCAATTCTACCCTAAAATATCATCTTCAGAACCGTGTTGATTCTCTGTCATTCCGTACTCTGGGCTTCAGGTACAGAAGGTCGGCAGTTCAATCAGCACGGAGTTCAGGTGGGGGTAGAGAGGTAACAGTGTTTTCTGCTCCCTCAACATTTACAGCTGATGTGCCCTTAAACAAGGAACCTAACCCCCAAATGCTCCCTGGGCAATGGGATAGCAGTTTTACAGTGGCTCCTTCAGTACAACGGTTCTCTATTTCTAGCAACTGACTAAAAAAAGCTCACACTACCACTCACATCCACAGCAAGGGATGTATCTAGAACTTCCAGGAGGCCCTAAAGTGCTTTTTTATTTATTTTTTCCTCACCAGACCAACCTAAATCAGCATAAACCAGTTTACAGGCCTATGTTGATGCAGCTGCTGCTGCTGATGAGGATGATGATGAGGCAGATGATGGTGGTGGAATGATGCAATTAAGAAAGTGGCTTTACTTTCTTTACTATCACAAATCTAATACTTTTTAGAAAGTGTCTTACTTCCCAAAAGCCCAGCCAGATCAGAACAAACTTATTTCACCTTAGTTAATTGGATCCATCCATTGGCACGGTTCCAGTGGGACTGTCTCAGCAGTTCTGATTTCAAAGTGCAAGCGAACAGCAGCTGTGATCCCACTAATAGAGACAGAAAGCTCGGAAAAGAAGCTGCCCTTCTACAGAAACTATTTTCAGAATGAGCAACAAGGGATGTATTTTAATACTGGATGGCATTTCGGCAAATCTCTTTGATTAATATTTTCACACCCTCCTTTATTGTGTTAGCCCTTGTGGCGTTGACAGAAGCTAATTAGAGAGATGGAGAATCACACAAGTGTCCAAGTCCTTGATTGGAGGCCAGGGTTTTAAACTAATCATTAGTTTCGGATGAGCTGAACCTCAATATCTGATGATAAAGAGCAAAATGTGTATGGATTTAGTGAGTTCTTTTAGTGAGAACTTAGTTTAAGGTTCTAATTCATTTGTGACATTGTTATTTGTGAGATTATGACACTGAGACAAGCTGGAGATTAGCATCCAGTACAGGAGATACAGCTCAAAACTACCAAAAGTTACAGTAATATTTTCTAAGTGAAGAAACATGAATAAATCCTCTACAGGAAACCAAATATCTTTATAATATTAAAAAACTTTATAATACAACTGTGTTAAAATTTACACAGACTATAACTATCTGTCCTCCATTCAGGACTTGTACTGCTCAAGAACCAGAAAATGGGCAGAGAAATTTAGTATGGACTCCTTGCACCCTGGTCACAACCTCTTTCAGCTGCTCCCATCTGGCAGACGCTACAGAACTATGTCCACTAACACTGTCAGACACAGGAACAGTTTTTACCCTCAGACTATCACTATCCTCAACAGCTGATCACCGTTATTTCCAATCTTCCAAGTTCAGCCTTGTGACTCCTCTACCACATTCTCTTGACTGTCTTCCTGTAGCTACTCAACAAAGCCAGGACCAGCCGTTCCTTAGCTGATGGCAATGGTCAAAACCTGATTTGTGAGAAGAGTCCTTCCAGCTTCAAGTACAGCTCAGCTTGACCCCGAACTTGAGTCAATTTCTGTCTTTAAGAAGACAGAAATGACTAAAGAACATCACTTTTAATTCAGCACTAATCTTGCATTTATTAAAGCGATAGTCAGTAAGTTTGGGGGATTTAGATTTAGATTTAGAGACCTCTCTGGTGAGAATGTGTAACTGCATCGAACATGTAGATTGTGGTCTCCTTTCAGAATTTATGAGTCTAAACATTGCAAGTCTACATTTATTCAGGTTCTTTGGTTGGACAGTGGGTGAATGAGCAGTTGAAGACTGACTTTGGCGTTTTGTTATCCCCATGTTTGCTAAAGCTCTCGCTGTAGATGTTCTGTTTGTATCAGCGATATTAGCAGTGCTGGGGTAGCCAGCAAAGAGTGTTGGATCTCCAGTGTGCAAAAACTCCCCCAACAACCTACCAGACCACTGTCTGTTTTTAGAATAATTTGGACTTGGGCAGGGACGGTCGCACAGCACACCAGTACCATGTATTACAATATTTTTGCTGCTCCCCTCTTAGCAATAATATTGCTTTTAATTTAAATGAAAAATTCTTAAGGACTGCTTGTCTAACCTTTGAAACTACAAATGTTTAATCTTTATATATATATATATATATATATATATATATATATATATATATAAATTTATATATATATATATATATATATATATATATATATATATATATATATATATATATATATTAATGGAAACAATAATACATTACATAAATCAGATACAGGGTTGTAACTCCCTGGTGGATTATTTCTGCACTGCATGCACCAGAAAAATACATGTAGATTTCAAAAGTTATCTAAGTAACCCTTTAAAGGCAGGTAAGGGGTTAAATCACATTTTGTTTTTGCTTGTAATCTGCTATGAGCAATGCATTCTTATTATATTAAATACAATAAAAAATAAAGGTCATATACTGTATGTGTAGTATTAAAATCCTTTCTTGAAATTCTTGAAACACTGAATGTGATGTCTGAAATACCTTGTATTTAAAGTATATTAAATACATAAATAATTACATATAAAAGAAACAAACTTGACATTAACATTGTAAGTAATTCCAAACTTTTGAACGGTAGTGCATGATACTAAGAAATATCTTCAATTATGCTAGTACAGCTTGTGTTGGTTCCATCTAATCCTTAGGCAACCATGGCATCTATGGCATTGCTCCAAAGAGCTCTGTTGAGCATGTGTTTATTTTTGATAGTGTAGAGTAGTTAACAGGGGGCAGTGCCCTACAAAAGCTAATTTTCTCCATAAAATCTTTATGACCTACGAAATGAGAATCTTGGAACCTTTCAAGCATTCTACCCACTGCTCCATATGCCTGCCATGCCTACTGAATCTATGGTATATTTAGCTGGGATTGGTGACATATTTCAGCATGGAAGTAAGTGGCCAGTGGAAGCGTACAGTATTTGCACTGGTTTTGTGGAACCTCTTTGCCTTGTGGTCGAGTTTGTTTATAAGCCTTTTACGTCACATGAATCGCAAGCAGGCATGTCCGTAAACACACTGATAAATGAGCATATCTAAACTCCAATTATATGAATTACACAGGGCCTCAACACGGCCTCACATTGCTGCGGTTATGTTCCCAGGCCTTTGGAATTAAACTGCTGGAGCTGTGAATTGAAAAGCCATTTAATGTGCAGGAGAGGGACTGGAAAAAAAAGAGCTCAGGCTGGAAAAAAAAGAATGGTACAAGCCCAGAGCCAAGGGGGTTGACATATGTTAATATGTTCTTTGGCTACACTCTAATTTTCCTGTCCGCGCACACACGCCCGGGGTGGCTGAGACTCGTACGTTAATTATACATGTGCATTAGCAACAAAATAAAGCAATGAATCGTGAAGTTCTTAGCATTCGAGAGGTGGCCGCAGAACTGCAGCGAAATCATCCAGTGCTTTTAAAGCACGGAAATAATGTCCGAGTTTTATCGGAGTGATCTGTAAAGGTCATACGAGTCCATTACGAATTACCATCGCCACCATAACGGCATATATTTCGTCACGGTCAAATGCAGGACATTTTCTGAGTGTGAGATGATGATAGGCTGGGGTTCCAGGCTTAAACAGTATGCCTACAGATGACTGCGCTTTACAAAAACATTATACTGTGTAGATTATTAATGCCTTAAGCCCTAAGGGTCTGTACAGCGGCTCACACTTTAGTAACTTTCTGTTAAGAAATTGTTTATAGTAAAAAAAGTAACCATAATTGTCAACAGAATTGTGTTCTGTTGATATGATGAGGATGTTGAGTTTGTAAAGTTATTGAGAAGAGGTGGTGCAGTGCAGTGAGTGTCTGGTTGGATGTGTGGAAAATGGACCGCAAAGCAGATACAGCTGATGATTGGCTAAAAGGAGTGATTGTGATCATTTGGGGCGTGGCCAAAGACCATAGTGTGAAGGAGGTGGCTGAATCTGAAGGTGTATGGAAGTGTATGGTCATAAGGGTCTACCAAAGCAGTTCTTCACTGAAAATGAAGCAATTTTCATCCACAAGCTGGACCCTTTCCTTCAGTTTCGGCCTTCGGACACAATTCTGACAATAACTATGCTTTAGTATGCGCAGATATTCAATATAACTAAACACACACAACTAAAGAAAGGTCTTTAATATGTTATAAATTAGGAATTAATAGAACTGTCATTTTCTTGTGAGGAAAAAGTTTAACCCCCCACATTTATTACTCTTTCAATTGGAGTCAGCTGCAGAACATCAGCTGCAGATGATCAGAACATGGTTGGAGAGGATTATTCTGGAGGAGTCTGGAGTCTTATTTAAACCTCAGACGTTTAGTCTGGTCTCTTGATTGATGGTTGAAGTGAGGAGTGAAGAAGATCACCATCATGGCCACATCCAGAGAGCTCTCTGTGGCCTTCAGAAAGAAGGGTGGAGATGCAAAGGAGTCTGGCAAGGGGTTTAAACAGATTTCAGAACAGTTAGAAATCACAAGCCACTGTTTCACTGTCCACTAAATCATCAACAAGAGGAACAGCTGACCAACATGGCCGGGTCAGGATGCCCTAGCAAGTTCTGCACAAGAGCAGAAGTCCAACAATCCTAAAATGTCATTGTAGTATATTAATTAGCTATGCAGATCTTCATAGACTTGGTGAGGCCCATGGGCTAGACTTGGGAAAGGAGAGTGAGATCCATTCCCAGGCCTCACTTGGTAAAACTGCATATGAGCTCTACAGATATAGGAGATTGTTCAGATTGGACATACAGTGTAACAAGTAACAAAGATGTTGAGTCGATCCAGCTGTGTCTTTATGTGTACTATGTACGTTAAGTAACGGTGGGGGCTGATTTTCCACACCTTATGGGTTAGATATTGACAGTCTACATATAGGAACAGTACAACAGCATATAACGTGTAGTTGGGTATAAAACGTGAGTTGTTCCTTTTTTGTTTAGGGAGAGAGAGCAGTGGTTGGAGACTTTTGATTGGAATAAAATGTTCAATGATTGCAATTAAAAGACAGTGGTCACGAGTCTCCTTTCAAGAGAAGTCCTTTCAAGAATACCTCATCACCACGGCACCTACAGGTACTTCTCTCCACAGTTGATGTCAAAGTACAGCATCTACCATCAGAAAGAGACTAAACATGTCTGATTTTAATGGGAGTTGTGCAAGAAGAAACTGTTAATAATTGTTGGGTGGAGCTCCATTGGTCCATGGCCTTTGCATTGAGCATGGTGACCTTGTGACCGTGGCAGAGCTTCCCATTCCATTGCAATGCGATTTTCTGACTGTGTGCTGTGTCAGCAATGGGTGCACTTTAAAAATAGCTGAGGATCATTAATTAGAAGAGGTGTCTGGATACTTTTAGAAAGGAAATGCGCATCATTTTCCAGTATCTTCATGATGGAATTCTTCACAGCTGATGTTTGATCCCATTGTCCTAACAAACTAAACCAGTCCCAAATAGAAAAACACTGGGGAATGTCTGAATCTTCATAAAAACCACGTAAGTGCCCCCCCTCCACACACATATAACAATAAATATTTATTAAGCATTGGAGCCCAGTCATTATTTTGTTAATACATTTGTGTATTTCTGTTTGTTTGTTTGTTTGGTTGTTTTTATTATATAATACTTATTTTGATACACATAATAAACCCTTTATTTATGTGGCTATTATGTATTATTATTATTATATAAAAATTATTATATACTATTCTATTTTATTATTATTATTAGTCAAGTCAAGTCAAGTCAGATTTATTTGTATAGCTTTTTACAACTGTTGTCATCACAAAGCAGCTTCACATAAAAAGTAATTAGTAAAAGATAGAGACAAAGAAGAAAGAAGAAATAATGTAAGACATGAAGGATCAAAGACCCCCCAGTGAGCAAGCCAACGGCAACAGTGGCAAGGAGAACCTCCCTCAGAACTGGAGGAAGAACCCTTGGGAGGAACCAAGACTCATAAGGGGTACCCGACCCGTCCTCCTCTGATCAGAACTATTTATAAATTATTGATAAAAATTACCAAACCAGATACAACAGATTGTTAATAGTGGTGATATTAATAGTGGCAGATAGTTACGAGTCCATTTAGGTTTTAACATGGTCATTAAACAGGTAGCAGTGGTAGGAGGGTGTGCCGCTGGTCTGCTATGGGTGGTGGTGGGTAGGTGGTAGCTGGTTTGACGGAGGTAGAGGGGACCTCAGCAGGCATCTTCCAGCAGGTCGGGCTGGGTGGCCATTTACTCAGAGAATGTAAAAAGAGAGAGTTTAGTTGGGCAGTATCAGAATGTGTCTGACGACTCCGGCAGGTCTGACTTTAACAGCCTAATTAAAAGGAAAGAGCCAGAAGGTAACACAGACACGGGAGCACCCTGAAAACGCCAGCATCTATCTGCTCCACCGTCAACAAACCTGAGTGATCACATGTAAGCAGCGAGATAAGCAAGCCAATAATTAACACATTTTGCCATTTGTTAATGTAAATTGAGGGTGGGAAAGATAAAAAAAATAGCTGAAGAATGTATTGATACACAAATTATGTATGGAAATACTCTAAAAACTAAATAAAAATGAAAACTAATCTTCTCTTTTTTCCTCTTAAGAGCAGTTAGTGAATAACGTCCAGTGACTTCATCAGTGTAAAGATATTTCTCGAAACGAATGCGCCCGAGCACACCGCCTTAAGTGCTATCAGCCTCGTGTGTAACACAGAAGGCGTTCTGGGAGCAGAGGTGGCTGTCATGATCTACTGCCTTACAGTGAGTCAGAACGGAGAGAGCGCCCTAAGCTGGAGTCCGTTCATTACAGCCTAATTAATCCACCCCAGGCTGCTGCGTATGCGGATGCTGATAACGAGGAATCATGCACGGCCGTTCACACGCTTTTACTCCTCTCTCTCTCTCTTATGTTCTGCATGGCTTGAGGTAACACACCGCCGTATTACTCCAGCAGCCGGCGAAGCATCATTACAGTCAATCTACACAGCCACACGAGCCAAGGTCATAATGACCTGGATGTGAGATATGCACACAAGCCGGCGAGCCGCGATATCTTGAGGTCTAATCTGGACGTGTGATTGGTGTGACTAAAATATTGAACGGCGTTAATTACAGCACCAGGCCTCAGTGCCAGATCCATCTATATGGAGAGCGCTAAGTCATGCTTGGAATCTAGCGCTCCTCATTATTGCAGCTCGGAGCAGGCCAGCTCCCACTTATGACCATGCAAAGCATCCAGGCAGTGCGAGCTGGGGGGCTCGGACCTCTCATCTCGGCCGAAATCAAAATGCAAAATTATTAAAACAGTAGTGTTGGGCATGCATATGCTGCCAATGAAGTTGCTGGGTTGAACGAACTGTTCTGAACTCATTTAGGCTAGTTTAATTGGAAACATACGCTCTTAAAAAAGGCAACGGTTCCATTTCTTGCTCTTTGCTTGGTTAAAGTGTTCTTTACAAAACCAGCTAAACCAGTAAAAGTAGAAGCAGAAGTTGTCTTAATCCACTACATGTCCAAATGTATGTAAACACCCCTTTTAATTAATGCATTCAGCTACTTTCAGTTGCAGCCATTGCTGCTGACACGATTACATTACAGGTACGGCATTTAAAAGACACTTTATTCCAGAGCGACTTACAAAAGTGCTTCACTGTTCCACTCAAGAAGAACCTCAGCTTGGTTAACTAGACTAAAAATTCTAAGATCCTCTAATCTTAGACTCTACTAAACACAAGTCAATATGGAGACCATAATACTCTTCTCTTCGCCTGAGTACTCTCAGAAGAGGAGGGTCTTCAGTCTGGGTTTGAAGACAGCGAACTTTGGACTCTGTGTAAAGCCTTGAGTGGTGTCAGCACTGATCTGTGGAGCAGTAGAAGTATACCGTGTTCTCTGGAATGATGGTGGTGCTCCATCCAATATAGTTTGGGATGAGTTGAGGAGTTGGGGCTTTTCCAACATCCTGAACTCGCTAACGCTGTTGTCACTGAATGCAATCAAATCCTCACAGCAATGCTCCTCCAAAATCTAGTAGAAAGCCTTTTTCCCTGGACAGTAGAGACAGTTACTCCAACAAAAGCAGGGTCAATTCTGTTAGAAGTACAATTTAATAACAAAATGATGTGAGATATACGTTTCCAGCAAAGTATGGTATGTTTGGGAGCACAAATCACTGAACAATTAACTAACACTGTAAACATTCATCCGTTCAGTCTTAAAGTATCCAAATGACTTTATGTGGTAAGAAGTGATCCAGCTCGGTTTCTTCTACTCAAATCAATGCATCTAGTGAACCATTGTTTTGTTCAGTGTGATTATCCAGTAAATCACCCAGCGGAATAACTTTGTAGGCTTTGAACAATGAACAGGGCAGTGCAATTTTCATGCTTCCAGAGAAACACAATGTTCTCCTCCACTTATCTGTCATCAATGTATCTCATTTGCTGCATTTGTAGTATGCCCATTTAACCATTAGAATAATCATTCTAACAGTTTATTTATTTGTATTTCATTGATAGATTTTTATACACTGTTTTTTTCCAATCACCATAATTTGATTTCCTTTTGGATCAAGTTTCTGAGAAGTTCTCTGGAATTGTCATGGCGTGCTGGGCTTCAAAGCAAGCATATTTATTAACAAAAACAAATGACATGATGGGGGCAAGCAAAATGCAGCAAACAGTGACTAACAGTGATAAACAAAACTCAAACTTGACAAACGAGATGGCGAAAAGAACAGAACCTGGGACTGGGAGAAGTTGGGAGCTAAGCAGGAACTAAAAGGGGAGAATGACAGGACAGGAACCAAAAGGGAGCTAGAACTAAACCCTAGGCGATGGTGGGGTGGTGGGGGGGTGGGGGTGGTAAATGTAAACAAAACCTTCAGCTACATTTGATAATAAAATGAGGGGGGGGGCTGGGCAACCATCCACTAGACCAAACGGCAAGGCCGACTAAAGACCAACTCCTGAACGTGGGTGAATCCTGAGCCGTCTTAAGCACACCTGAAACCTCAGGGCGTCCTGGAGGCTCCAGTGCGTACAATTCTCGGCACCAAATGATGGTGTCGAGGCTCCTTAAATATCCCCCAGTCCCAGGTGTAACTCATAAACAATGAATGCGAACATAAATGAACTGAACCAAACACATGAACACAAACAAGGGGGAAGTCCTTATTTGAGCCTGCAGGTGGTGGCTCGGAATTGCCCTGGAGGAGGGCGCGATACCGAGGTGCTGACAGGTACTTGGTAGAATGACATGCTTGTATGATACAATGGCCATAGAAAACCTCTGTGGAAGGCCTCTGCTGGCTGGAGGCAGTATGATGTGTAGCTCTGCCCATCCTCATATGTTTCAATCAGAAAACCCTTATTGTGCTTGCCTCCAGTCAGCCCTTCCTCAAGGAGTGCTTAAAATGAATGGCTAGTATTGTCTTTTAGCCTTTTATTTTTTAAGACATGCTTCCATATTCTCCTGTTGTAGCCATTGCATCTAGCCTCGAAAAGGCCTCCTCATTTGGGTGGGGTTTATGTCAGTTTTAGGGGTGCAACCTTAGTGAGTGGAGACTGTTAAGTAGCAGTAACCAGTTGCCCTACATGCTAGGGCATATTTAACAGTAGCAAGTCTATTAGAGATTACTCAACAACTCAACACAGGCTGAAGCAGGTAGGCTATGCTTGGTCCTCATATGTTAGCCATTACTGTCAATTACTAGTGCATAACTAATAAATGTGTTTAGCTAATTACACAGAGATACAAATACACAACGCAGAGCTTGTCTAGTCCCTGAAGAGGAGCAGTGCCACTAGAATAGGTCTCTCTGGAGCAGATCAATGTGATGAACCAATTGGCAACATGCCTAATGCCAGGCGTGGGCTGAGCGTGGTATAAAGCCCCCAGCATTGAGCTGTGGAGCAGTGGCACTGTGTTCTCTGGAATGATGGATGGTGCTCCAGGTTGCTGGGAATGAGGTAGGGGTGGTGATCATCCAACATCCTGACTTCACTAACACTCTTGTCACTATATGCAATCAAATCCCCACAGCAATGCTCCTCCAGAATCTGGTAGACAGCCTTTTTCCCCGGACAGTAGAGACAGTCACTCCAACATAAGCCGGTTAAACTTTTTAAAATATTCTTGATTTTAGAAGACACAATGTATGAGCAGGTGTCCCGATACTTTTGTCCAGAAAGTGTCTGTCTTGGCTGACTGACTACATTTGGAGCCAATTGGGGGAAACGGTACAATTTAGATTTTCTCATATCGTCTTTTGTCTCACATTGTCCTGATAGTTTAACGTGGCCTTTTCATTTCAGAGCCCTAATCACATATTTGTTATCTCGGCGTGAACTTTGTGCGAGCGCTACTCTGCTCAGGGATTCTGCTGCGGTTCTTTGACTTTCATGTCGTTTCGGTGAAGCGACGTCTGGGCCTGGATGTTCCTCGACAGGCCTGCGCTGGTGGATTCATCCCTGCTGACAGGTGTTTGATTGTGGGCTATGATGAGAGACGGCTCTGGCTTGACAGTGGCACCGCTCCCCGAGCTGACAATCTGAATTAGGCGAGTCCGGTGCCTCCGAGCCCTGAGCGAGTGCCGGGCCGTGCACGTACATACACACACACATACACATACATATACACACACTTTGGAGTCACTTCCTGAGCTCTCAAACTCCCGTCACAACCAGCCGCCAGACACGCTGATGCAACACGAGGGCCAGGGACCTTATCGCTTGGCGAGGCTGCCACTGTCTCATGCGCTGCAGTAATGGAAGAGTGAGATAACTTTCATAGTTTCTTAAGCCTCGTTTTATTGCATCCTCACAGCATTATAACTCCTTAGCATTTTATGGAAAGTTTGGGATGGATTTAGTGTAGAAAATAAATAGGCTGTGATTAGTCTATACAGTAAAACATTCACCTGTAAGATTCTTTACTGTTAAAGAATCTGTTTACTGTTGATTCAACATATTACTGATATCAAAATTTCAACCTTGTGATGATTCTGGTCACAAATCAATCATGTTTCTGTCATGCATTCCCAGAGTGGTCCACAGGTTCTGGACTCGATCTCCCAGAATTCTCTAGAAGATCACCTGGCGAGTCACATGACTTCACGTATGCATCCGCCTTCGCATTCTCCACACTACTTTAGTATTTAAGCCCGGGCTTTCG
Organism: Salminus brasiliensis; assembly: GCF_030463535.1. NCBI lineage: Eukaryota > Metazoa > Chordata > Actinopteri > Characiformes > Bryconidae > Salminus > Salminus brasiliensis. The sequence goes on along the minus strand of NC_132884.1, from coordinate 41,299,740 downwards.
GTTAGGTTGTCGTGAGGTAATGTCTTTCATTTTGGTGAAACTAATGAGCATTCTGTCTGTACTAATATTCCCTATGCCTTCTGTCGTACCCTTTGGATTATCTGCCTGTGTTTTGGAATCTGGACTTTGACCCTTTTGTCTGTATTTTGGACTACACTTTTGCCATTTCCCGCTCGGACTGTTTGCCAGTGTTATGTTTTTGTTGTTTGCATTCATCTACACTTTGGAACTGACCGTGGTCTGTGTTTTGACTACGTACTTTACAATTATGTCTCACTTAGTAAAGCCTCTTTGATATTTTATCACTGCGAGCGTCTGATTTCATTTGGCACGTTGCGGTATCTACATCAGCTTGCTACTTAAAATACATTTTGTTCCAGAATTTCCTACTGTAAAGTTTCTCTGACCATCATAAAAGAAAAAAACAAAACCTCAAAACCAAGTAAAAGCATCCTAAGCAATTCAGGAGCTCGGATTTCTTTTGGAAAAAGTAATTAGGTCAGAGGCAGGTCACCTTTTTTAATTAGGATCTGTCAGCTGATCAAATGTACACCTTTTTAAACTCTCTGACTTTTCAAACCTTGTAGCGACATTCATCAAATATGAGCTCTCAAATCTCAGATCTGGAAAAAGGGGTTAATGTCCACATGTCAGAGGACGGCTATAAGAAGATGTATTTTTGCTGTTATTATAAAATGGCAGTTCAGGGGAACTGTGGAGGACAAGATGAGGTGTGGAACACCAAGCAACTGCTGGACTGCAAATAACCCCCCTCCTGACTGCCTAGCTTTAAGCAAAATTATATGGCAGCTTCAAAATCATGCAAACTATTGCTCACTATTACTATTAACTTTAACATGTCTCTGTCGTTGCTACTCTGGGTTCAGCCTACAGCTAACTGCAGTATGTAATGAGTCATATTACTGTAAAATTCTGTAATTTGACTCTACCGCCTCAGTCCACAGACTTCATTACCTTTTAGTGATGATTCTGTCTCAGTTTGTCCAGAAATGCATGTTCTTGAGGGGTGAAACCCAAGAGCAAGAAATGGCAACTTTCACATAATGCTGCCTCAATCAAGAGCATGGTGCAATGTTCCTCTCCAAAAGCAAAATTCATTGAAGAGTTAAAGAAGAGGGAAACCTTACCTCCAACCTTGTTACAAAACCCAGTGTTCGAAGTATGCTGCAGAACATCTAGACAAGGCAGACGGGTTTAGAAAGAAGTGCTCTGGACTAATGAAGGCAATCATGGTAGTTTTGAAAAAAAAGGAAATGCATGTCATGAAAAGGTCACCTTGACAACTGTGATGCATGGAGGTGGATCTATCATGATTAGGGGTTTTGCTGCTGGCAAATATTGTGGCATTGGCAATATTGTATTGGTGGAGGTAAGAATGGATTCCACAAATTACCAACAAATCCTGGATGTAAATGTCAAACCACCTGTCAAGGCTGAAGCTGAATAGAATAGAATGGCTTTTACAACAGGATAATGATCTAAAGCAGTTCATGGGATAGCCCTCATAGTCCCCTGTTCTAAATACCCCAGAACGTTTATAAGTGGAGTTATGAAATAACTGAATTTTGGAAGGAGAAACTTATCAATAGCCACTCCTCCCTGATCGAATGTCCATTAAGTTCCATCTCAACCTTGTCTACATGTCTATGACAAGTCTGAACAACCCTCAACCACCCCGTCACCTTCCCTTTAACCCTTGAAGTCAGCTATGATTTCTGGCTCCACAGATCAGACTGGGGTCAACGCAAGTTGATTTGTGGTTGGCTGCTTGTGCATAACAATTGGATTCCTCTGTAAACCCCACCCCAAAAATGTTGCTGCGCTTATACATTTACATTTAAGGCATTTAGCAGACTTTCTTATCCAGAGCGACCTAGAAAAGTGCTTCGCTATTTACTCAAGAATAACCTCAGCTAGTTTAAACAGACTAAATTCTAAAAGATCCCTCTAAGTTTAAACACAAGTCAGTATGGAGACCATAATACTCTACTCTTCACCCAAGTCCTGAGGACAGCGAGCGTTGGACTCTGCTGTTCGGACACCCAGTGGAAGTTCGTTCCACCACTTCGGTGCAGGACAGAAAAAAGTCTGGACGCTCGTCTTCCATTTTCTCTTAATTCAGCTTTGATTCTTGGTTCCTCTCAAGGTTTCTGAGGGAGGTTTTCCTTGCCACTGTTGCCTTTAGCTTCCTCAGACCCCAATCTCTGTAAAGCTGCTTTGTAACAACATTTGTTGTGAAAAGCCGATAGAAATGAATCTGAATTGAACTGAATACAATTTAAAATCCCAAGACAGATGATCACGATTACATGTCTAATATTCAGGTTTTGGCTGGTTGACTATTTTTGATGTAAATTGTGTAAATCAGTTTTTTTATTATTATTATTATTATTATTATTATTATTATTTTGTTTTGCTGAACTGTTCCTTTAAAGACATTCGAACTGATGTTTTTCTGCTTAAAAGTGCTTCTAAATAAAATATAAATGTGGTTGAAGGTGAAGTTGATGTTTAGGTATGAATTATTTCTTTAGTCATGGAATATTTATCCGTCATTATAAACCTGGAAAATAGTCAAAATAAATAAATAAATAAATAGATAAATAAACCCCCTCTTTGTCTAAACTCCTGGCTGGTACTGTATGTCAGTGATATGTGAAATTGCTCATGAGGCCATCTTTATCTCACTACAAAAGCCACAGTGCTAACTCTCAAATGCTAATCTGTTCACTGCACAACTCAGCTTTAACATTAATGTTAAAATGTTCAGCATTTATTAAAAAAACATCACAACAAACGACAAAGTTAAAGAGAAACATGCAGCGTCGGCCTCCACAAGAGCTCTCGAGGCGTCCTCGATTTGTTTCCGGAGCACGCTGATGAGTTTTGACATTCCCTTTTTTCATTATTTGTGATTCAGTCTCAGGTAGACAGCACTTTGCCTTCGCCAGACAGCGTTGCATCACCTCCCCCCTTTCCTCTGAACTCGTCTGCCGGTGCTCCAGTGGGAGACATTGTTCTATCAAAAATTGAACATCATCCTGGATGCTTGAATGGAAACGTCAGCTACACTCAGCGTGCTCTTGATATGCTACCAAGGTGTGTCGAGCGCCAATCTGGAGTGTTTTAGATGCATTAGCAGAGTTCACTGCACATTTACTCTCAGTCCTAGGCTGGCTGAAATTCTATTTCATTTAAGTTTAATTCTAGACAGTTTTAACAGTCAGAACACAACAAATTGTGGAACTAATTCAAAACAACTATATTTATTTATTTTTATGTATTTTATTTAACAAAAAATATTTTATAATTAAAAAACCTTTCCTTTATCATTATCTTTTTCAGTACTTTCAGGTTTTTCAAATTTTTTTTTGTTAAATTTATGTTCACCTGCATCTGTTCTGATTAAATATGGAGCTTCTTTAGCTTTTTTATTTATTTATTTATTTTGTATGTTTTATTTATTGGTACATTTAGCATGAAATTGTGGCAAAATGAAAAATAACAAACACCAGATTTACATTCTGTCAAAAAAAATTAAACAGCAACATTTGAGATGCAATATTTTTGCAGGACTGCAGTGATATATTGTAATGTGCAAATGTGCAAATAGTAGCATAGTGCAAATAGAGCTAAAGTGGCAGTATTGTGTATTTGTAGAACAGAGCGCTAGAGTAAATGATAATAAATAAGGAACAATTCACATTTTGGCATAAGAGTAGTGCATCATAAGTATAATTTAGTGTGGGATTCAGTGCATTGTAATAGTTTGTACCTGTCAGTGCAATGAGAAATTCAGTAGTGTAATGGATGTAGGGAAGAAGCTGTTCCTGAGCCGGCTGGTTCTGGCATGTATGCTCCTATATCTCCTCCCCTAGTGTAGAAGGCTATACTATGACCTCCTTTCTAATGACTTAGGCACCTGTAGTCATTAAAATGAGAACTTCTTGCCCACTATTTCACTTTTAAACAGCTTACAGTGTGTCTTAGAATGTCTCCGAAAGTCTATGTTCTGTTACACGCAGCCTGTGTAAGTTGTATCAGCTTCCACTGGCCTTTTTCTTGAGTGACCTTTTTTGCTTTTGACTAAAGGGCTGGTGTTTGTGAAATGAAGCTGCAGGAAAAAAACTAGCTGACCGAACCTCTTAGTCAGTGAAGCCCCAAGACAGTGCTTTCTAGGCAGAGAGAGGCTTTTGGGGTGAGTAATTCAAGAGATGGGTTTTTTTTTTGACAGTGAACGAGATTTCATTTATGGTGTCAAAATATTATTCTAAAAGTTACCTTCATATTTCATATTTTTAAAAGTTGGCATTAAATATATATATTTTCATACAGTACAGTGAATTACTAAATGTCAAACTACAGAACGTGCTGTCAGATAAAATATACATATCAGGTAGACCCCCTTAGAAGTACTTAATTTTGAATGAATTAATGTTTTCCCTGATGTCTTTTTTATTGCTTCATACATGCAACAGTGTCTTATACTTCAAATACAGCCTGACAGCTTCACAGCACTGCTGCCAAAGCTTTCAGCAGAGCACTGAGCTCCATTATTCGGTGAGCCGTAGAAGTTAATTGTTCCATTGATGTGAGAGGTTGGGAGAAGTGTGCCATTAATTATAAGAGTAATGTCACTTGAGTGGCTCTGATCACTCTGCTATTAATGAACAATTAGTTCTAACAATATTTCCCAATGTTAAGCCTAAAGGCAGTCACACTCAGTTAATATCAGTTTGAGTTTTGGCTGCTTTCCTTGATATTTTTTTTTGGGGGTCACCGTTCCAATTGTATTCATTCTGATTCACTTCTGTACTCTTACTGTACAATTCAAAGGTTTATAATCACTTATCATATAATTACACATCTTAAAAAGTCTTCACATTCATTATTCAGGTAGAAGTGAGTGGAGATACAAGGGTTTAAAAGACTTCTATAGAAGCTGAAGTATCAACTGAAGCTTTTTACTCCAGTAAAAGTGTAAAAGTACTGGTTTCAGAATGACTTCAAGTAGAAAAGTAAAAGTAATGGAAGGAAAACAAAGACTGAAAGCTTAGGCCGTGCCACAGGGGTCTATAGTCCCCCCACCCCCCTCATAATGAGGAGAATGATCTATTAAAATGTTGATGTTAAAATGTTGGGCTGCACTAGGCTCCTGTTTCAGCTGCAGATCTGCCCACTGAAAATTAAGCATTTCAGTAATATCAGCTCTATTAAAGGAGCGTCTCTGTGCTCTACTGAGCATTAACATGAGCTTCATGGAGGAAAATATGAGGAGTCGTTGTCTAGAAGTTTTGTAAAGCTGCAGAAAGTCAAACTTCAGAGGCGTGTGATCAATAAGCTGTATTGGAATGTAAATGTGGGGCTCAGTCGGGACGTTTTACTCCAGCTCTCTTGAGTCTCTGCCATGGACACAGTCGTCATACATCTTCGTAGCACATATCTAGGGGACATTATATGTTTCCATTGTATGGCCAGTTTGTATTCGCCCAAATTGTCCCCACTTGCAACATAGATAGGCCACATTAGTGACCCATGTGGTCAGACGCACTTTAGGACAAATTCTTGTGGGCCCCAACTGGATAATTAAAAACGTCAAAAAGATACATCAAGCCTAGACACTGCCCAATCTTCAAAAATGGTGGATCAAACATACTTGACTGGTCCAGTTTCATCTTTGTAGGCTATCATCAAGGTTTTAAATGTAGGCAACTACAGGGCAACTACATCTTTAACCAATATGGGGTCCACATGGACATGGTAGCTGGGTCTCACAGTATAGTGGAGCATCATTCTTGTACACATCCTTAATATAATTTGCCCACCAGACCTAGTTGCCTCAACATATTGAACACATCCATTATTATACACAATCCCCTGAAGTGTGAACCCTGGGAGACTACATATCCATACAGTGTATTTCTTGGTACAGTAATTATAGCATACATTAGAATCACTGTATACATGTTGTTTTCTGCAGCATTTCTAGCTCTACATTATTGAGCACATTGATTCCAAATCTTTCACCCTGTATTGTATGGGAGTAATAAGAGAGGTGACAAGGAAAAATGAGGCAATGTTTGATTAGAAACTCACATCTATCCTTTATGAGCAATCCCCCAAAAATACCTGTATATTTGTTGCAGCTGTTTTATTATCTGTAGCAGGAGATAGCAGCCCTAAAGGCAAAACAGGCAAATCTTGCTGCGAACAAACAGCAGCCATCACCCAGCGTTACAGCATGAGACTTGATTGATTAGCCCTTATAACAGATCGAAGCGAGCGCCGCTTTCAGGAAGAATGCTCCTGCTGGTTTCCATATAATCCAGCTTTTTGTGTGACGTGCTGTTAGAAAAGCTTAGAAATGTCTACCACCCAGGCTGAGTTTCATTCTTTTCCTCACGCTATCTCTCTCTCTCTCTCTCTCTCTCTCTCTCTCTCTCTCTCTCTCTCTCTCTTTCTTTCTCTTTCACACACACACACACACACACACTGCTCCCTCGGCTAAAAAGACAACACGGATGAATGATATCGGCACAAGCATCCCCGCACTTACCGTGTTGCCAGCCTTGCATGCCAACACAAACATACACAACAACACACACCCCGGTGTCAGCGGAGGCCCGAAATCGCCCCTGACAAGCAGGCCCGGAGGCAGCTTTCAACTTAGGACCACACGAGGCAAGAAAAGCAAAAATCCATACCCAGCAGACACAATATACAGGCTGTTTACTGTAGTGCTATGGGGCTTGATAAACCTCCTCAACCTGAAAGGCCGCAGTTGCATCAAGCATGGAGGAGACAACTCTGGCTGTCCGAGATAAAGGGGGAAAAACAAGAGCGGATGACATCCCTGAACTGTTCCAAAAGCTGGAGGCCTGCGCGAGAAAAATTCAACACAGAAAGAGAATGTAAGGCATTTTACAACAGCAAAAGAGGGATTCTTCAGAAAGAGGAAAGAAGGAAAGATACAGTGTGTGTAATATATATATATATATATATATATATATATAGAGAGAGAGAGAGAGAGAGAGAGAGTAGTAGTAGTAGTAAAACCCAGCCTCTGGCTTCTGTAACTACCCAAACATAACACTGAATTTTCTTAAGTATATTTGCTTCTTCCCGGTCCGGGTCACAGTGGGTCCATAGCCTCCCCAGATTCATTGCCCATTAGGTACAAATTTTGAGCTTCAAGTACGGCTCAGCTCGACCTGCCATCCTTTAAGATTCACGGAAGACAAGCGTCCAGACTTTTTACTGTCCTGCACTGAAGTGGTGGAACGAACTTCCCCTGGGAGTCCGAACAGCAGAGTCCAACGCTCACTATCTTCAAACCCAGACTGAAGACCCTCCTCTACTGAGAATACTTGGGTGAACAGTAGAGTATTATGGTCTCCATATTGACTTGTGTTTAGTAGAGTCTAAGATTAGAGGAGCTTTGAATTTTTAGTCTTTTCAAACTAGCTGAGGTTTTTCTTGGGTAAATAGCAAAGCACTTTTGTAAGTTGCTCTGGAGATAAGCGTCTGCTAAATGCCTTAAATGTAAATGTAAATGTAGAAATGCCCTCTTGCCGCCTTGGACATCGGACAAATCTTTGTGGGCCCCAACTGGCCTACCCACAGGAGACCTAATTGGTGGTCCATCTTACCCAGAACAATTTAACGACTTCAGAAATATTCCCAGCTAGTGTGAATAACCTAGAATCCAGAGATACCTCAATCCTAGACACTGCCCACTAGAAAAGCCTGTACTGATACCTAGAAACATCACAGCAAGACATTTAAGTGCAACCACAAGCCCACAAGAACTGCAGGATTAGTGCTGAATTAAGAGGGAAGGTCATCAGTCAGTGTTTGGAGACAGTAATCAACACCCAGGGAAAGCTTGTTCCAGTACCTCAGCTCTACAACAGAGAAGAGTCTAGATGCTCGTCTTCCATGCATCTTGAGGAATGGTGGGTCAAGCCTAAAATGAATGGGCAACTACAGGGCAACTACATCTAAAATCAATATGTGGCCCACATCGACGTGTCAGCACTAGCTATTCGAACATAAAACACAGTATTTTCAGCCAATTCTAAAGCATATTTGCTTCTTCCTGGTCCAGTTCGCAATGGGTCCAGAGCCTCCCCAGAATCATTGGGCATAAGGTAGAAATACCCCTTGGACAGGGTGCAGGGTAAAACACACACCTATTTACTCAAACCTAGATGCAATTTAGAATTCCCAATTCTCTTAATACGTGTGTTTCTGGGAGTTGGAAAGTGAATTGGGAATGCTAAATTGCCCCTTACAGACCTGAGAGAGAATTGAACCCACAGGCCCAGGCCTCCAGAGCTGTATAAGGCAAGGCAAGTTCATTTCTGTAGCACCTTTCATACATAGTGGCAAAGTACTGTACATAAAAAGAAAAATGTAATACAATACAATACAATTAAGTAATTACTGCTTTTCCACTGAATAGCAGCCATAACTAAACAAAAATTAACTTCAAAAGTATGACCAAGTGACCATATGACCATAGTGGCAAGTACATAAACAGAGAAATGTAATAAAATACAATAAAATAAAGTAGTTACTGCTTTTCTACTGGATAGCAGCCATAACTGAACAAAAATTAACTTCAAAAGTATGAGCAAGAGTACGACCTCAAACATCAAAAGTACCAGCATGGGAATGCCTAGAATTGATTAAAAGCTTAGAGGCTCTAAGCTGTTAATCAATCCTTGGGATACCCATGCTAGCATAATTCTTAAACCTCAAGGAGTTGATAAATCTTAGGACAACATGGCCTTAAGTCATTTTCTACACCCTAAACTAATAGCAACAAACCGCTAAGCTGTTGATCAATCCTTGGGATATCCATGCAGGCATAATTTAAAACCTCCATGGCACACTCACTATCTGCTGGGTCACCCTTACTCTGTGTTTCAAAGAAAATATTATAATGAAAAATCATTTGTTTTGACAAGGTCTCAGACGTCGATTAGCAAATCAGGCCTAAGGTGTGTGTGTGTGGGGTGGGGTGGGGGGTGGGGGGTCACTGACTGTAATTAGGGACTGTCAGCTGAATCAGATTTCCAAAAGCCAAACTCAGCTGGTGACATCTAGAGAAGCTGAATGAGTTCTGAAAACAAGTGCTTTTATATATATATATATATATATATATATATATATATATATATATATATATATATATGATTTTCCAAAAATCTTTTTGAGCACATACAACTAACCTGATAGATAGATAGATAGATAGATAGATAGATAGATAGATAGATAGATAGACAGGTAGGTAGCTGAAACAATTTTCCAACAGCCAAACAAAACTCAACTTTGAAATATGGTGTAGAACATCTAGAGAAGCTGAATGAGTTCTGGAAACAAGTGCTGAGGACGGATGAAGGAAATATCTGCTTTATATTAAATATTTATATATATATATATATATATATATATATATATATATATATATATATATATATATATATATATATAAGCACATAAACTAGCCTGATAGATAGATAGATAGATAGATAGACAGATATACAGATAGATAGATAGATAGATAGATAGATAGATAGATATTTAATATTTCTTTATCAGATAAATATTAAATAAAATTAAATATGAAATCAAAGCAAACTGAGTATTAAATGAAAAAAAAAGTCAATTATAAAGTCACTTAATGCACAGTGGTTATTCAGGGAAGCCACCTCAGAAATGACCTTTGGCTCTTCAGAACATAAAGCCGAGAGATAGAGAATGAGAGCTATCTGAGCAGCTACAGTCTGCAATGTCTTAATCTCATTACCTAAAAAAAAACAAAGCCTCCATTATTGGCATGTTGTCAGGCCTAACCCACTGCAGTGGCGATAAAGAAAGGAGGTCGCTCATGCCTTCGTCAGACTGCAAACTGTTAATTAATGTCAGCAACAAGTTCATCATTTCCTCATCCGTTTCTCATTCAGAGCCATTTGTAGTTGCTTAACCTGCCTCAGTGCTATTAAAAATTCATAATTAACATGAGTCATTTAGCCAATGAACCATTTAAACCCATTACACAGCAAAACAACGAAACTGAATGGAACCGCTTTGCCGACGCAACACGTAGCATGAGCACCCGCTAGTCGTGTCAGATTACATGACATTTGATTAACGCGCACTTTTGATATTGCCTTGTCAGGCCGTGGGAACATACTGTGAAACAATCTCGGGCCTTGGGACTATTCTATTCTTTAGTCTTTTCTTCTCTTGGGCATAGACAAGATTAGAGACTGTCAGTTTCAATAACATCAGCACTTACGTATTAAAGATCTGTATTTTCAAGGGGCCCTAGAATGTCAAATCCAGCAGAACTAAAACAGAGCTGTGAACCAGGCCGATTCAGAAACCTCAAAACTGTTATCCAACAGTCTTGACTCGATATTTACGTCCCGTCAATAAACTCACTAGAGAAAGCTCAGGTCGAAGCTGGAGATGTGGTAAAAAACAACAGCGACCATAGGAGAATAAGGTGGTGTTGTTGATACTGGAGGGCAGCTCATCATCTCCAGACTCTTCTAGTTATGGGAATACAGGTTGATACAGGAACCAGGCCTTTGACCTCAGCTTTTCCTGTGCCAGTGTCGGCACAGGCAGAATCAAACACCAGGGAAGCAAACAGATAAGCTCTATCGTCCACTATATCGAAAACATCCTGGACTACCCCAGATGAACCAAACTGGAGCTAAACTCACATCAGAAGGGACATCACTGGCTTATTTATTTATTTATTTATTACTGGTAAGACTTAAGAAAATCAAACCAAGGGAAGCAAGTGTGAACAAGGCTAAAAGCTAACCAGCTACAATCTCTTCAGCTTCAGAGGACACAACTAGAGGACAGCAGCAGTATATGGTCAGACAGTGTTAAAACTATCCTATAATATGAGGATTTTGTGAGCAGCCGCTGTGCCATAAATCAGCCAATCAGGTTAGAGCTTATTGTTTTTTTGTTTTATTTTTGTCTTCCATAAAAAAAGTCTTCCATAAAAGGAAAATCAGTGTGTTTCATTCTGAGGTTAAATAAAAGGGTGGTAAATAGGCTTGTAAAACCAAATCTGAGCATTTGTTTATCCCAACCCAGTGTCACACACTTTTTATTTACTTTACATCAAACAACAACAACATAAATACTCAATAAATGCATTCCATGAATGCAGATCCTGAAAAACGTAAAAAGCGTAGATTTTTAAACGGATTTGGGTTTCTTGATATTTCCAAAAGCAATATTCCTATCACCCCGGCCATCCAGTGATCAGTTCCAATGATCATAGTGTTGCTAGCCTTCACAGTAACTCCACTACCCTCCCATTTCTCGAACATATTGGTCCATTATCAGTGGCTGCAGCCCCTATAGCCAGTAGGCTAGCTTAATGAGGCAGAGCTAATGCTGTATTGACTAGCCAGTAATAGATAGCCAAAACTTATCTCAGGCTAGCAAGCTTGGGTGGTAGACTGTATCACATCAGCTTGTGTGTTCACAGGAACTGCAGGGGCTGTTTTAGCTTTGATTGCTCCGACATCACCGAGATGTGAAGACATTGATATGATGCGGTTGGCACTTTCATGTTGTTGAAAGCCAGTGAAGCAAAAGAACTGGCAGAATGTCAGTTGCGTGTGCTGTGTTTGTACGTACTCAGCAGCCAAGTAGAAGTAAAACGTTTGAAGCAGCTCTTAGCATCCTCTAGGCCAAGCAACACTGAGCTAATACCCGGCTAACTGGGTTATGCAAGTATAATTATACACATGCTTATCTGTACACACTGTTAATAACTGTCTTACATTTTTGTAGTGTTTGCTGCAATAAAATTATGAGTACCTTGAACTTATGTTCGATCAACTTCCTATTTACTGCTCCATTTTTGCCGTTCTTCCAATTTTTTTACATGATGTTAATTAATGGACCAATTGAAATACTTCAAATGACTCAATGCAAAACAAATATAAAATATTATTTTTCCCTCTCCAGTAAAGTTGCATTTTACATTATATGATTTACTTTACATATCACTGATTAGTTACTAAGCCAGTCAGACATATATAGCATATATAGCTCCACCTTGTATAGTTTTTAAGTGGTTAGATGGGTTCCTTACTTTAGATCTGAGGTCCACATCCCTGGCTGGCTCTGGAGGCCCACTGCCTGAACCTTGCAGTGTTTTCCTTGCTCCCAGCACACCTGATATACCTAATGCCTGCCTGGCAGCAAACGACTTTTCAAGGGATTTCACAGCCGCAGACAAATTTCCAATGCCATGCAAGAGTCTTGCTAGAGTTGCATCAAGTTCCCGTCATCTCAATTATCAGGTGGTCTTTTTCTTGTCTTGACGTTCCGATGAAATCAGTAGTAGGTGTTTAATATTATCAGTTCAGTTATAAGTTCTCAGTCTTGGTTCATCCAAATTGTGAAATGGAAAATGATGGCTGGTGCTGTTTTTTGTTTTTTTACCAAACTATTGCATACACAAGGACGGCTGTGGCCAAAAGCTGCTTCTGTTTCTCCTCCATTGCTCAACAGTTTCTCTTCTTGTAGATTTTCACTAAGGAATCTAGTTGCAGTCTATCAATTAGTCTTAGCAAAATCATCTGTGAGTAATGACTGCCTAAGGACCATGTTAACATGTGAAATCCTAAAAGGCTAAAACTCTTAACTATTTGCCCCTATTAATATCATCACTATTAACCATAATTACTCTCATTACTCTGACCATCACTGCCATGACTATATTTAGTTTTACTACACCATGATTATTATATTATGATAATGAATTATGTTGCACACCTAAGCAGTACAACAGTTTAGATGGTTTGGTGACTTTTATTAATAATTTATCAATAGTTTTCTGATCAGAGGAGGATGGCTTGGGTCCCTCTTGTGAGTCTTGGTTCCTCCTAAGGTTTCTTCCTCCAGCTCTGAGGGAGGTTTTCCTTGACACTGTGGCTGTTGGCTGCTCACTGGGGGTCTTCGATTTTTCATGTCTTTTTACTAATTACTGATTGTGTAAAGCTGCTTTGTGATTTGATAGCTGTCTTCAGATGTGGGAGAGTCAAACTTCAGTCCTTTAAAAGTATTTATTTAAAAAAAAAAGTCTTCTAGTATATGGTTAGCATAAGGTGCAGTGGGCCTCCAGGTTCAGGGTTGAGGACCACTGCTTTAGATACTGGGGCTGTGATTAGCTCTCATGCACATGACAGGCATGGTTCACAATTATGATGAACAGCTTTGTGAAACTTCAAATAAAGGGGAAAAATAATTTAAATCAATGAATAAAATAATTTAAATCAATGAATAAAATGATAAAGTAAAGGAGTATAAAGCAATGTTGTCCCCACCACTAGTCCCCAGGTTAGTGCTATTGCTTTAAGCTCTAAAGCACCAGAGAGTTATCCACCTCAGCCAGAAAGCTGTCCCTGATGTGTCTAATAGCTGTTTAAGACCTGAAATCCCAAACTTAACATTTGGAAATGTAAAAAATAAATAAAAAAAGATCCACCATCATGAGACAGAGAATCTCTCATGCCTCTAGCCCTGCCTCTAGCCCTGGCTGCTTCCTGTCTTTGTCTGTGTTCCCTGGTTTATCTTCTCGCTCATGTCTACCATGTGATCCTTTTCATATCCTTGTCATTCCCTTTACCAGTGCGTTATTTAAAGCCCCGTCCTCTCATCATTGGTCCCAGGTGTGTTTTGTCTGTGTTCAGTGTATAAACACCCCTTTGTTTGGGGTTGTTCTTGCTTGGCTTTGTGTTGTGGTTACATTTTGCAGTGATTCTTTGGGTTTGTTCTGTTTAACTCTTTAGTATCGCTGTAGGATCTCCTGTTCCTTGTTCTCTATTCTTAGTTTATTTCTTTTAGTTTAGTATTTTGTTTGCTTCCCTTGTGATCACTCCTTGCTTTCTTGCAGATCATAATACAGGAAAAAGCCTTGCACGGCCTCCTTATCTGTTCTTTGTAACATAGAATCCAGGATTATTCTGAATTTAGCCTATATGCTTTAGCTAAACTAGAAATCCTGCTTTGTGAGACAGACCCCTGGTTAAAAACTTGACAGCTAGAACTAAATAGCACAATTTGATCGTTAGCTGTTATCGTAATGTATTTGCATCAAATTTGACACACTTGGCTACCTACCTTACCTACATACCACTATAATCATTTGAGTCAAATACAAGTAAAATAATGTTAGTTTCCCAACTACATATCACTGCTGTCCAATGCAAACCACGTATCTCCATTTTTGTTGATTTTTAGTTTTCTCCATGTTCTAAACTCAGTAGTTGCTTCTGTACACTGTGTAAATAGTTGTAGATGAACGGGCCAATGGAAATGCTATAAAGTTAGTGGATTAATATTATTTTTCATTGACTTCCATTCACAATTAAGAGCATTTTTGCCTTCTTCTGTAAAATCACCATTTGGGAGATTTATTGGACAGCAACGGTACAAAATTTAATTTTTCTTGCCCTGAGCAGTAATTATAATATTAATAATTAGTGATTCACTTAAATATATATGTTGTTTTTGGTTGCTTCCATTTGTCTTTTCATAAAGGCACATTTTTGTTCATTTAAACAGAAAACATATTTAACATTTTTAACATTTTAGTTTTACAAGATTTACTCGTAGTAGAGTCACCCTCTGACTGGTTACTCTTCACAGCAGTGCCAAACCATCAGTGGATTAGTATCATCCAAGTAGTCAACATGCTTCTTCCTCAGTGGGTCAGAGCAAATGTTTTACTTTGTCTTTTTCTTGAAATGTATCGACTGGATCAGTCAGTTAACTTGTCCGCTTTATTAATGATGATTTTATGCGATTATGAGTGAGCATATTAAATATTTATGAATTTCTGTGTTGACAAAGTAGGCAGTAATTTGGTCCCTGTCGAGATTCGCAATGGCATGCTCTGCATCATAGACGCTTGTTGAGTCTAAATAAACACGGAGAGTTCAGGACACAGTATTTCTAGTCTTGAAAATAACTTTTAATTGACTATTTTGGATACACAATATTAAATTTTCTGAAACTGGTCAAACATGAAAGCATTTATAAATGTTCCAGTATTTATTATTGAGTTTATAATTTTAGTCTTGAGGATTAACACTACACAACAGCTACTTGTGTTGCAAATGCATGCACACACACAGCCCGTCTACTCCCTACTGAGAAATATAGCCAATAGAATAGGACTCTCTGGAGCAGATAAATGAACTACTGGCACCATGCTGCCTAATGCGAGGTCTGGCCTACACGGGTATAAAGCCCCCCAGCATTGAGCTGTGGAGCAGTGGAAGAACTGTTTTCTGGAATGATGGATGGCGCTCCATCCATCACATTTAAAATGAGGTGGGGTGGTAATCATCCAAAATCCTGACCCTACTAACGCTCTTGTTGCTGAATGCAATCAAATCCTCACAGAAAATTTAGTAAAAAGACCTCTTTACTGGACTGTAGAGATAGTTACTCCAACAAAAGCAGGATAAACTCTTTTTTAATGCCCTTGATTTCAGAAGAAACAATAAATCAGCGGGTGTCCCAATACTTTTGTCTATATAGTGTGTATGGGCTACATGAATGTTTCTATAAGTATATAAAGCATAGTACCTATACTAATACTGGGTAGGGCCTTCCTTTGCTCTCAAAACAGCTGTGATTCTTTGTGGCATGGATTTCACAAGATGTTGGAAGTATTTCTTTGAGATTTTGGTCCATGTTGACAAGATTGCATCACACCATTCCTGCAGATTTTTCAGAAGAACTTTCATGCTGGAAATCTCCCGTCTCCACTTCCCCACAATGTTCTATTGGATTCAGATCTAGTGACAGTGAAGATCACTGAAAAACACTGAACTCATTGTCTTCCATCAGCCTGGACTGTTCACACAAGGCATGTTGGGTCCATGGATTCAAGCTGTTGGTGCCACATTGAGATTCGTCAGACCGGGTCAGTCCAGATTTGGTAAGCCTATGCCCGCTACAGCCTCAGCTGTCTGTTTTTGGCTGACAGAAGTATAAGGTAGGAAGGTGCATGTGTTTGTCCCTGTGCTTTGTACAGCAAAATGTGTCCTCTGCATTTGACCCATCTGTGGTAGTGAACACACACACAAGTGAACTAGGGGCAGTGAGCACACACACCCCCAGAGCAGTGGGCAGCCAACTCCAGCACCCAGGGAGCAGAGAGGGTGAAGGGCCTTGCTTAAGGGCCCAGGGCCTTGTTTAAGGGCTCAGCTCTAACCACTGAGCCACCACTGCCCTGTGGAACCACATGTGGTCTTCTGCTGTTGGAGCCCGTCCTCCTAAAGGTTGGAGGTGGTGTTGTGCATTCTGAGATGCTTTTCTGCCCTCCGCTATCATACAGAGGGGTTCTCTTTCTTTCAGCTCCAGTCTGACCAGTCATTCTCTGCTGACCTATCTCATCAACAAGGTGTGTCCGTCTGCAGAACCAAACTAGGTTCTCTGGCACCAGCAGTCATGCCACACTAAAAATCATCTGTATCTGTATCTGCATGGTTTTAGATGTTGCACTGCCGATGCAGTAGATAATTGCATGAATGGGTTGTTGTACAGGTGTTCCTCATGGTCCTAATGGTCCTGAATGCCCCACAGTGGACATCATCTATACAGTCCCATTCATACAGGTGGTGGATTCTTGTTACAGTGGAGGCTCTGAAGGGGAACTGGAGCTCCACTCTGCTGCAGCGTTTGTTCATTTGCTGCTGGTTGATTTATCCACAGGTCTGCTGAAGGTGCTGGAGGTGTCGCTTTGAAGGTTGTTTGAAAGCTGTGTTTGAACTGGAGCAGCATTCAGTGCCTGAACAGCTGTCAGTCTGCACTATTGTGGATTGATTGACGGGCCTAAGTGGGTTTGAATGTATTTTTAAAAGCAGTTTTTAAACATGTTATTAAAATCAAATTCATCAAATTTGTCCCATTATGACATCAAATGTGACAATCCTAGTATAAACATTTTAGCATTTTGTTTAATAGCACTGATTTCAGCAGATATAATTTGGGCTTCAGATAATTATCAATTTATCAACATTATTAATTTTAATTAATAATGTTATTTATTAATGGCCTGTTTATAATGAGGGTCTCTGGTGCCGAGAGGTCATTTAACATGCCCTGTCATTAAGAATGCAGTGATTTATTTAGTTAGGGTTGGTTTTGACTCCACTCAGACTGCATTCAGCTTCTCCCTGAAAGTCCAAGGCCGTCAAATCTCCACCACAAACGGCATCTTCACTTTAAAATTCCCTGGACGTTCCACCATCCACGTCCACCACACACACTGCTCCCTTGATCTCGTCGCTCAGGCCCCGCAGACACATGGGTGATGTGGTCAGGAGCCAGAGTTGAGTCATGTGCGCAGTGAGTTCAGTGGACCTGCAGCCATGCATCTGCCTCGCCCTCAGCCCGGCTTGGCCTTTCACACACGGCCAGCAGCTGTGGCTAACACGTGTCCTCGCTATTAGCAGCAATAGGCCGCCGAGCCGTGGGTCATGGATGTAGGTTCCAGCCATGCGCCACAGCCGACAACCCAAGCTCTGGACTTCAGACGAGCTGCTGGTATCAATATTGCACGTTGTTTTCTGGAGAAAGGGGTGAGCTGATGATTTGCATCCTTTTGAACAAAACGCCACGGCAGATGTGCGTTCAGCTCAGAGGAATTCCCTAAAACTTTAGAAATCCTGCGATACTGTACACGGGCAAGGGGAAGCAGCAGATTTCTGGGGAATGCTTGTTGAGGCGTGACCCGATCTTAAATTATGCATGCTACAAACTCTGCCTCCCGCCGAAGGCTTGGAAGAGATACAGACAACAAACAGCATTGTGGGCTTATGTGAGATATATATATATTATATAATATTATATATTATTATATATATATAATAGAGCTCAACGAGGCCAGTTTTTCTTGGGGCAGCGGTTAGAGCGCCATGCTATTGATGACAGGGTTGTGTGTTTGATACCTAGGCTCAGCAAGCTGCCATTGCTGGGCCCTTGAGCAAAGCACTTCACCCTCACCGCTTTGGGCATGTGTGCTTACTGTCCGCTGTGTGTGTTTCACTGGTGTGTATGTGTGTGTTCGCTGCATGGATCCCAAACGCAGAGGCCAAAGTTCTTATAAAGTCTGTATAAAAGGATTGGTATGTACATCGTTTTAACACTGTTCCAGTGGACTAGGGCGCTGCCTTTGCGACTAGCGATCATGCTGCCTGCCATCAGCAACCGGAGCCTGAGAGAGCACAATTGGCCTTGCTCTGTCCAGGTAGATGGTGGGGTGCTCTCTCTCCCCCCACCTCACTTTAGCGTGATTCTGGCTGACACAGCTGTCTGCTAGCTGATGCATGGGCAGCAGTTTGAAAAAGAGGTAGTATCGGGAGCCTTACATGCGATTATTTACATGAATGAGCAGGTGTACAGGTGTTCCTAATGATTCCAAAGTGCTTGGAGAGTGGATATCATATATACAGTCAGTGTTTCAGCTGCTCAGAGGTGGATTGTTGTTAAAGTAGAGGCTCTGAAGGGGAATGGGAGCTCCACTCTGCTGGTGCAGTGTTTGTTCATTTGCTGCTGGTTGATTTATCCACAGGTCTCCTGTGAGTCTGCTGAAGGTGCTGGAGGTGTCGCTTTGAAAGTTGTTTGAAAGCTGTGTTTGAACTGGAGTAGCATTCAGTGCCTGAACAGCTGGGCTTCAGTCTGCACTACTGTGGATTAATTGACGCGCCAAAGTGGTTGTTAAGAAATGTGTTTAATCAGCAGCCGGAGCCTGAGAGAGCACAACTGGCCTTGCTCTTTTCAGGTGGGAAGATGTCTTTCTCTGAAAAAGAGGTGGTGGCTGCCAGGAGGCATGTGTCAGGCCTCACCCTCCCAGTATCGGAAGCCTTACATGCGATTGGGGATGGCTAGTTAGCTTTTAGCCTTGCCCCCACTCGCTTCCCCGGGTCCCCCCTGATGTGCGTTTAGCTCCAGTTTGGTTCTGCTGAGGTCGCCCAGTTTGGAGAGAAATATGGAGAGTATTAGCTTTTTAAGCCTGGCTTTTGCTTCATAGTGTGTTGAGGCCTGGAGGTGATGAGCAGCTCTCTAGCATCAACAACACCACCATATTCTCCTGAAGTTGCCATTGCGTTTTAGTAGGGGTTAGTTTGGTAGGGTTTATATACTTTTTTGCAGCATATGAAACATATGATGTAGCAGTTTTGGGGGGTTTGGAATCGGCCTGTTTTCCAGCTCAGTTTCGGTTCTGCTGGATGTTCTTTTGAAGGAGGAACAGCAGTGTTTGAGCTTCACGGTTTGTCACTTCCATCTACTGAACTTTCATTATTCAACTATTCCAACACAGTTTGACATTCTGGGGCGTCTTTAAGGCTGCTCAGTATGTTTGATTTGGTACTGAAATGGAAGTTCAGACAGAAAAACGTTCCTCAGTGTATAAATGTATCATTGTGCTTCCCTTTTTATTACTTAACCAGTGACTTTATGAAATGTGTAACAAAAGAGACAATGAATGCAATAAATTAGTAAGTGTGGAACGAGTACAGAGAGTCCGGCATATCCTCTTTTGCCTTCATAAAAGGGGGTCAGTTCTTCCCTAGTCTGACTGAAGCACAATAGTGTGGAGGGCACCTGCATGCACGGAGGTATCAATGTACACATTTTAGTTCTGAATGGGGCTGAGGAATGTCTGTCTGCTCGTATCCGCTGCCTCAGAGAGCTGTGTAGCTAGATCTGACACAATGAGGCTACAGTACTGTCATTCTGCTCACACATCTTTAATTAATACAGAAGCACTGGCAGAGCCTCTCTCACTTTCTCTCTCTCTCTCTCTCTCTCTCTATTTTTTTTTTCTTCCTTCACTTGAACATGAGAGAACCGAATTGTTCCCTGAGAAGAAAGATCCGTAAGCAAGAGTTGGCACAGTTTGGTTCCCTGATTTAGATGTGCTTCTTAGAAGTTGTGGAAACCTGTTTTTTGGACTTGGTGGTGTTTGATGAGGTTATAGCAATAAAGGGCAATTGCACCATTTCTTTTCAGAATTTCTGCATAGTTCAGTGGTTAAGGTGTAAATATTCAGAAAATGGTGAAATGGTTCATTATAAACTCATATATATATATATTTTTTTTAATAGTGGAACTAAGGGTTGCCATGAATTTAACAGAAATTTGATTACATTACATTTTACACAATATTAAACCCACCAGTGAGCCTACATGTGGCTTCTGATTTTTATATGTAATGTTAAAGATGGTTAAACAAAGGAAAATCTGACAAAATGCCTGATCTCACTGCATGTATCCCTCCTTTAAGGGCTAAATCTTCTCAAAACTATGGTAAAACGGTATCTCAGGCATTAGGCAGAGTATTCATAACCATTTACTGTAATAACTGTAATATACTGTAACTTTTAGTGACATGAAACTCCTCTTCAGACGTCTCGTTCCATTCTCCACTACTGTGACCAATTCTGACTCTGAGAGTTTCTCTAGAATAGAGTGTTTCACTCCAAAGCCACTCTGAATGACTTTATCACCATCTTCCACCCGCTCCTCCTGGTGAGGGCCGTGGTGACAGAAGGCAAAAGCAGCAGTCCAAGCCACTCTATTCCTGGCAACAGCTCCAAGCTCCCCATAGGTGATCGTGAATCGTTCCCAAGTCGGCTGTGTGATATATAATCCCTCCAGCGGGTCCTAGGTCTGCCTCTGGGTCTCTGTCCAGTGGGACATGCCTGGAATAGTGCCAGCTGTAGCCGACCAGGCGGCATCTTTGTAAGGTGCCAGAACCACCTCGACTGGCTCCTCTCAATTCAGAGGACCAACAGCTCTGCTTCAGGACTGTCCCGGATTGGTGAGCTCTTTACTCTATCATGGACAGTAAGACCCACAAGCCTGCAGAGAAAATGAATTTCTTACCCATATACATGTAGACAAAACTGTTGGTATCCCTCGGTTAATGAAGGAAAAACCCACAATGGTCACAGAAATAACTTGAATCTGACAAAAGTAATAATAAATAAAAATGCTATGAAAATTAACCAATGAAAGTCAAACATTGCTTTTCAACCATGCTTCAACAGAAATATTAAAAAAAATAAACTCATGAAACAGGCCTGGACAGAAATGATGGTACCCTTAACTTAATATTTTGTTGCACAACCTTTTGAGACAATCACCGCAATCAAACAATTCCTGTAACTGTCAATGAGACTTCTGCACCTCTCAGCAGGTATTTTGTTCCACTCCTCATGAGCAAACTGCTCCAGTTGTCTCAGGTATGAAGGGTGCCTTTTCCAGACTGCATGATTCAGCTCCTTCCAAAGATGCTCAATAGGATTCAGGTCAGGTCCATAGAATATTCTCCCAGAAGCTTTTGGGCTTATCAACATGTAGTTTGGCAAATTTCAGTCTGGCTTTTTTATTATTTTTCTACAATGGTGTCCTCCTTGGTCGTCTCCCATGAAGTTCACTTTGGCTCAAACAACGACGGATGGTGCGATCTCACACTGATGTTCCTTGAGCTTGAAGTTCACCTTTAATCTCTTTAGAAGTTTTTCTGGGCCCTTTAGTTACCATTCGTATTATCCATCTCCATTTGATTTGTCATCAATTTTCCTCCTTTTTCCACCTACTTTGTGATTCCAGGCTCTGGCCATTTAAGTAGAAACACTCGCCTTGTGCTTCCACTCACTGGCCACTTTATTAGAAACCCCTAACTTGTGCAGCTGCTCACTGGCCACTTTATTAGAAACACCCACCTTGTCATTCCACTTATTGGCCACTTGATAAGAAGCCCCTACCTCGTGCAGCCGCTTTATTAGAAACCCTTACCTTGTGCAGCCACTCACTGGCCACTTTATTAGAAACCCCTACCTTGTGCTTTCAATTACTAGCCACTTTATTAAAGAGACCCATTCACTGGTCACTTTATTAGAAACACCTACCTAGTACACCTACCTAGTAAGTGTTTCTTTATTAGAAACACTTACTGGCCGCTTTATTAGAAACACCTTGGAATTGCAGCCACTGGTCACTTTCTTAGAAAGACCTACTTTGTGAATCCAGGCTCTGACCATTTAGGTAGAAACACCCATCTTATGCTTCCACTCACTGGCCACTTTATTAGAAAGACCCAATTTGCTCACTGGTCACTTTATTAGAAACACCTATCTTGTTATTCCATTCATTGGCCACTTTATTAGAAACCCCTACCCTTTGCAGCCACAAGGTAATGCACAAGGTATGCACTGCTCATAAGCATCCCATTGAGACTATCTCTGTGGTCATAAACTGATGCAGCCACTGATGAATATCTAACACAAACTGGTCATTAACAGATGGGCTTGAGTCTCGAACTGCACACCAGCAAGGTAAGTCCTGGTAATAAAGTGGCTAGTCAGGATATAAACCCAATACTGTTTGTCAGGAAAGTTCCTGCTCCATTGCCTCGTGTTAATTAATCAGGTGCAAATGCGCTTGGAGGCCGGTGAATGGAATTTTAATGCATTTTCACTCTCACAGGGACCTCCATTTACACATTATAAAGACACGGAAGAAGGGCCAGTCCACTACAGCTAATCTCCGGACGTTTGGGTCCAGTTGGACAGAAAGGGAGAGTAGGTCACTTCTGTCTTGTGGCCATTTGTCACATTTACCAACTACCATTTTTTACCCAAGGTCAAACACAGCTCGGCTTTGTGAGCAACTTGACCTATGTTTGAGACGTATGAGGATTCAGCCTTTGCCTTTTTTCCAGACATTATGGCTCAAATCTGATGTCCTTTTGCCTCTAAGACTTATTAAATTAGATTATCCCTGGACAGGCAGTGTGACTGAAAGAGGGGGGTGGGAGCGGCTAAGAAAAATAGCCCAGTCTGCGAGGGCATTTGCTCAAGTGACCTTATCTAACAGGCCGAATTTCCTCTCTTGTTTGTTGTCCTTGTCCCAGATCCAGTCGTGGCTTTGATTTAGGAGCAGCCGCTGCTCCGTGCTTTTCCGCTCTCGTGTGTTGCCGGTAGTGTCGGGGGCTGTTTGCTTTCGCCCCTGGCAAGCAGAGGCACTCTCATACAAAGTCCCCCCGAAACTCCCCCGAGGCCTGGCCAAAGATGAGGCCTGTCCAGCACACTGAGTGGGTCAGCGTTACTCCTGCAGCTGTATGCTGTACACACACACACACACACACACACACACACACATGCATGAGTACACACACGCTTTCTGCATTCCTTCTGACTTGAAAAAGCAGTTTGAAGTTGTGCTGACTATCAGAGTCTATTGACCCACTGCTCGAAGGCAAAATAAACAAAGTTTAGGCTGAATGTTCTCTCGTGGATGGGCTTTTTTTTAGGATGGTATCTCAGATAATGATGGGGGAATGATTTTGCACAGCTTCACAAGACCAACTGCCATGGATTCTTCTAATAGATCTGAACACATGCTGTTAAAAATAAACAGAAAACCCATTTTCACCCAAACCATCTGAATTTATCACCATGAGGCAGAACATCCTTTAAAGGGAAATTTCAATGCTCTATACCCAGCTGTCCTACCTCACCTTAAATGTATCTGACCAGCCAAAATGTACACGACTGGTCAAACGTCTTAACGTTCAGTAGTAGTTCAGTAGTAGTCAGTAGCCCACTGGCAGTGTCGTATGGTCTGGCCAAGCCTGCTTTTCTTATTTTACCCTCTAAACAATGGCTTTCCTACTGCCACCCCACCTGCAGTCAAACCTCCAGGTCTTCTCTCCTCAGCTGACACTGAGACTGTGAACGGTATGACTCCCTATTTTTGTTTTAGGGCATTAATGAGTATGTCGACCATTGAGTGTCCAAATCGTAAAGTGGAATTCAACATGATTTTGAGGGCACTCAATCTCCCACAATGCACTCATTTCTATTTACTCAAGAAAAACCTCAACTAGTTTGAAAAGACTAAAAATTCAAAGCTCCTCTAATTTAAGAATCTACTAAACACAAGTCAATATGGAGACCATAAGACTGGGTTTGAGAACAGCGAGTGTTGGACTCTGCTGTTCGGACACCCAGGGGAAGATCGTTCCACCACTTCAGTGCAGAACAGTAAAAAGTCTGGACGCTTGTCTTCCGTGGATCTTAAAGGATGGCGGGTCGAGCCGAGCCGTACTTGAAGCTGGAAGGGCTCTTAGTGCAGATCAGCTTTTGACCATTGCAATCAAGTAAGGCGGGGCTGGCTGGTCCTGTCTTGGCTTTGTAGACCAGGGTCAGGGCTCTGGAGGGCACAGGAAGCCAGTGAAGAGAGAACACAACAGAGGAGGAGCTGAACATGGTTGGACTTTTGGGTAAGTTGCAGGGGCCTGATGGGCCCCATTATTTATAATAAACATTGCAACCCACTACATCACCTGAATTCGGACCATAATGCATTGCACGTCTCTTGTTACTTGTAAGACTTTTGCTCATATATATTTGCCAGTGATGAGCTGTGATTGCTGGGAATTTCACCACCCTGAAGTTTGTTAATGGGGGGCTGATGTTTCGGTCAAATCTTTTTTTCATGAACTGCGCATGTTGACGAGGGAGTGTCCGAATTCAATAGTATGCCACTACTTAGTAAACTAAATAGTCCCTCCCTATATAGTGCAATACTAATGAAGACGTAGGGATCCATTTCAGTAGTCACAACCTCAGGCCCAGTGTTAAGCTGCTGAGCTACAAGGTGTTGTATTATGTGAGCTGCCGATCACACAAGCAGCTGTTGACTCTAAGAAACTGGTCTTCTGATGCTGTTGTGGATTGGCTGAGTGGGTCAGGCCTCTTCCTGTACCAGATCTCATCAGTTTCCTCCAGTCTCCAGGAATCTTCTGATGGTGTAGGAGACCTGGTCCTCATCTCACTTTATCTGGAAGTTCTTTTAAAAAAAGGGCTCCACTGCTAGAAGTTAGATTGCTTGATCTTGAAATCTGGGGCCATTATGAAAACTGTTGAAAACAATATGTCTGGGTGTGTTTTCACCTGTAAAACACTATGGGTTGCTTTCCTGGGCAAAGATTAAGCCTAGTCCAGGACTATACAGCATTCTGAATGGCCTTAATGAACCATTAGATCTTTAAAAAATCCAGTAAGAATTCCAAAGGAATTGGCTGAAGCTCCATCACCTCAGAGAACGCAGCACCCCTGCTCCATAGCCCAATGCTGGGGGGCTTTATACCCCTCTATCCCATAGTTGGCATTGGGCATGGTGGCCTCAGGCACATGTGTGGCTTCTCCACGGCAGCCTGTTCAATTGGCCAATGCTTTTAAATGGAGATAATACAATGGATGCACTTTACGTGATTATCCAAGCTGGTTCTTGATGTCCAAAGTGGTTGGAAAACTGGTCATCCAGGCTAAAACATACTCTACACTGGTCAGCAAGCTGGTTAAGCTGGTTATCCCACATGTACAGTCCAGATTAGTTAGCATAGAGTTAGTTAGTTAGTTTTCCAGCATCAGCCGTACTGTTATTACTGATGTTGTTTAAAATTGTGGTGCTTCCAGCCTAAACACATTCACAGCACGGCAGTGGCTGTTCCTTTGTCTCTTCCCCAAATGGAGCTGATCGACTACAATTTAGCGAGGGACAAATTGTGTACATTACATTTTTCAACCATTATTTTAACCACTGGCTGCTTTCACAGCAGGATTGTCATCATTTAATTCATCTCGCATCAGCAAAGAGACTTCTTTTTTTGGTGTGTGTGTGTGTGTGTGTATGTGGCAGGGAAGCCGACGTGGCCTCGGCTGCCCGAGTTTCAAAGCGGAGGGAAGGAATCACAGGGACGGCAGTGATTTTCCTCAGACGGAGCACGCATAATGCTTGTGGAAGCGGTGAGCTCCGTCAGCTTTCAGAACAGCGCTTTGAATTAGGGCTCCGCTCCATCAGCAAGAAACGCACATACAAAAAAAAAAAGCACAAAAAAACGCACGCAATGCCTTCATTCCTGCTCCGTCTGCCCTGGGGCTGACACACCGGCGCTCAGGTAGTCAAATTAGACAGAAAATTATGCACTGAATGGACAAGGAGTCCGAGCCTGGCGAGGAGAAAAAAAACATGCATTTGTCAGGGTGGAAAAGTCTCCATTAGAAAACGTCAATCAGGAAGATATGTCACCCTTTGCCAGCATAATAATAGCAGATAAACAAGATGGACTGTTAATTTGTTGTCTTGTAACATTTTCCGAAGAATCATTTAAAAGCCCCCTGCAGTCTCAATCATCTACTTGGTATTTGCAATCTGAAGTGACACAAACATGCCTAGATCAGCCATCTTTAAAACCACCTGCCTAATATTGAGTATGTCCCACTTGTGCCATCAAAACTGCTCTAAAACTTCGAGCCGTGGACTTCTGAAGGTGTCCGTCCTGTGATGTCTGGCATTAGAATGTTAGCTGCAGATCCTTTAAGTCCTGTAAGTTGAAAGGCGGGCCTCCATGAGCATCAGTGAGGCTTAGACGCCCATGACCGTGTCACTAGTGGTTTATCTTGTGGCACTAGTGGTAGGTACTGACCACTGCATCCTGGAAACACCCCATCAAGACCAGTGTCGCAAAGTCATCGTCTTGCCATCACAGTTTGGTTCTTCTCAAAGTGACTCAAAGTGAGTTAGTAAATTAGTCCTTGCTTGGTTAAGGCAGTAGTAACTTCAGGCTCCTGCAGATGGCGCTGCACAAGGATGATGGGACTATGAATACCTGTGGGGTGTGTGGCGGCATGGGCAAAAAAGAGTGATGGCCTTTGGCACACACAAATGCAATAGCATGAAGGAAGTAGCTGAATCTGCAGGTGTACGGAGGCGTACGGTCATACGGGTCTACCAGCAGTGGCAGAAATCCACTACAGCCTACAGGAAATTCTCTTCATTCTTGAGCAAACATGAGCAAAGGCCTCTTGCATACCACTCTGCTCCATGTTGATGGTCTGCAGCTCCCTGTGGAGTGTTCATTCAGAAATTGGTGGTGAAGAACCTTTTCTTTTACCTTGACTTTTAGAAGCTATTCTTGCCTGGAAGCAGTTTTTATTAACTAACACTGAAACACACCAGCAGTCCTTGTTTGTCAGTTTTCTCTTTCGACCAGAATTCCGAGGAGAGTTTCTGTAGGCTGGGATTTCTGCCACTGCTGGTAAACCAGTATGACTGTATGCTTCCAAACACCTGCAGATTCAGCTACTTCCTTTATACTATGGTCTTTGGCCACGCCCAAATGCAGTCACTCCTTTTAGCCAATCATTAACTGTATCTGCTTTACTGCACTGTACCACCTATTCTCAAAGTCTAAGTCTCGTCACACACCTGCCTGATCATCATAGCCTGATCATTCTTGTGCAGCTCCATCTGCAGGAGCCTGAAGTTACTCTCACCTTAAACATGCAAGGTGACTAACATTGTGCCCGGGAAGGTCAGTAACAAAGCCTTTATTCATCCAACTTACATTTTACTCTAAGGACAGGCTACAAGCATTCAAACACAAATTCAACCATGCAATTAGGAATCAGCAGAAGTATAGCAAGTAATGAAGAAACAAATAATGAGCACTTTGGCAAAACAGACTTGGCAAAAGAGAAGTCTTTCACGGCTTTGTGGAGAACCCTATTGGGATGGGATTAGTTTCTCAGGAGGGCGTCTGTAATGAAATGCTTACACGTCTCCTCAGTGAAAAATTCTCACATCCAGTTAACAATAAAATGACCATTTAATGAAGGCATTTCTAGTTTCTAGTTCAAGTTTCAGCTTGATGGTTCTTTAATGGTATCAGTTGTAGCTTCTTTATTTTTAACCAGTGTGTCGACTGAAAACAAGATACATTCCCAAAGCATCCATCATTCCCTTGATTGGGATAGTGTTTAATATAGATATGCAACTCTAGTAGACTAAACCCAACAAGCTGCAGTGGTCAAAAAGCTTATTTTCCAATAAAAAGGCAACATCTGGCTGGGAAATGACAGATGTGTACCAGGCGAGACTGAAAAGATCAGAGCAGCGGTGAGCTCAGTGAAAAACAGAAGGCAATGATCTGTAATTTTCTCAGGGGAGAAGGGAGGAAAACATTGACATTTACAGGCTCTCGAGGGGAACCGGGGCTCCACTTTGCACTTTGTTGGTTGATTTATCCACAGGTCTCCCAGTAAGCACTGTCCAGAATAGTCTGCTGATGGTATCGCTTTAAAAGCCAACAGTGGCACTGAAGTGTTATTGACTTTGACAGCGCTCTTAAAAATAAATGCCCTACAAAAAGTTTGTTGAGAAATGTCATAGAGGAAGACCTTTGGTCCCATGAAGAACCTTAACACCAAAAAAGGTTCTGTAACCCTTTAATGGGTTCTTTACACCCTCTTCAAGAAGTGGTCCTTCTATGGCATTTGTAGCACCTAGTGTAGTCTACAGGATTTCTGCCACTGTTGGTAGACCAGTATGACCGTATGCTTCCATACATCCTGTAGATCCAGCTACTTCCTTCACACTATGGTCTTTGGCCACGTCCGAATACGATCACTCATTTTAACCAATCATATACTGTACCTGCTTTGTGATCTATTCTCAACGTCTGAGTCTCGTCACAAACCTGCAGGCTAGTGTAGTTCTAACCAGTCATCATTTCTATTTGTCTGGATGCAAGCTGATCTTGGGTACGAGTGGTACAGTCATATCAGTCAGTTTTTATATCTTTGTCACTGCTAGGTTGACCATCCAACCATCCACCATCCAACAATATCTAGCCAAGAGCAGCTCCGTGGTTAGAACCTGAAAATTGATGAAGGGCTACAGGTTGGGTAACACTAACTGTGTTGGGCTTTAGCCTCTGGACATGCTGGCTATGCTGGACACTGACCACCATGTCTTCTATTATACTGTATATTGTGTGATGGACATCTTTCTTAAGACCACACTAATGAAGCTCTCTGCACATAAACGTCTGCTGAATCATCACCATCTTCTCCTCAAATCAATACTTGGATTTATAGCTGATTGAAGCTGCAGACCTGGTGATTGGAGGAGGCCTTAATTGCGGGAGGCCATTGGGTTTGATTAGTTAGCGGTGGCGCTCGTTAATTCACGCCTAATTAAAGAAGTGAAATGAGAGACAGGGCCGGCTAATTAATTGAGCCGGGCTCCCTCACATGCAGATAAAATCAATGACATTGTTGTCGACTCGAGCAACAATTGGAGAATGTTTATGGGCACCGCGGTGGATCTTTGAGGAGGATGCCTGCCAAGAGACAGTGCTGGCTGTTAACGCTGGCGTTTTCTGCTTGTCCCCTGCCAATTTTTGGGTTGCGTTCCTTTTTTTATCAAATTGATTTTTGGATCTTATTTGCACTCTTTTTAACATTCAAACTCGCACAGTATCCATCAATTCCCGTGCGACAGCCAAAATCGCTCTACCGCTACAGCCTTACACAGTATATCGGGTATATTTGTACAGGGGTGGGTTGTAGACACACCTATTATTTGTTATTCAGTCAGTTATTTAGTTGAATTACACTTAATGGCTGTTTTTTTTGTGTGTGCTATTAGTTTTGTACAGCATGGCATTCGCTGATAGGTCTCATATGCACAAACACTGAGAAAAAAGGGAGCAGTCATTAAGTCCCCACACATCTCCGGCATTTCATCTCTGCTTGCTGCTCCTGCATTACAATAGAAGGCATTTTCTAAATATTAGTGTTGGTGCGTATTTTCAGCCTGACTGCCTCCATTCATACTCATTAAAAGGCAACAAGCAGAAGAAGGAACTGGAGCTCGTCTGAAGCCACAAAGCCTTTTTTCTCCTTATCAGGAAAATATAATATCCTTTACTAACTGCCAGCACCTGGACAAAATTTAAAAAAGAGTGTATTACGATAGTGTGTGTGTGTGTGTGTGTGTGCAAAGGAGATGTGAAAGTGCAGAAAGGGAGTGTTAATCCCTTTAACTGCAAGGGTCTCTGTGTGGCTCCATACATAAGTTTCTGACTATAATCACCAGCCCAGCCAATATGTTAATCTGGGGCCCACATGGGTGGAACGTAAGGTATTTGCCACCTACCACCTACCAGTCCGACCATCAGGCCCCCCCACCCACCATCACCCATACCAGACCAGCGGCACATCCTCCTACCGCTGATACCTGTTTTTTATTACCATGTTAAAACCTAAATGGACTCGTAACTATCTGCCACTATTAATATCACCACTATTAACTATCTGTTGTATCTGGTTTGGTCATTTTTATCAATAATTTATAAATAGTTATTAGTTATATAGTATATATGTCAATCTATATATGTCTTAATCACAACATTATTCTATGATTAATTCCAATTAATCACAAAATAATTTTGGGTGGGAGAACAAGTAAATGTGTGGTGTGCCTAATAAACTGGCTCAAGGAATCCAGTTTTTTTTCTTCTAATCTCTTTAGCCTCGAACATGACGGAGCTCCAACACAGAAGCTTTAATAGAGAAAATGCTTCAACAGCTTCACATCATCAGTCATTGGGCTGGATTAGGTTAAGAGCTAAGAGAGGAGCAGCTGTGTGTGTGTGTGTGTGTGTGTGTGTGTGTGTGAGAGAGAGAGAGAATGAGAGTTAGTTATGAGATTTAATCCATAATTCAGCATAAATAAAGTGTAATCTACCCTCTGAGCACCACAGTAGTGATGCTGTGTTTACATCACTAAATATAACCGCTAATACATCACTAGGCTCTGTAAAAAGAGGGAGGAAGTTGGGGCCAAACTTGTTAAGATGATGAATTTGCATTAAAATGGTAAAAGCATTAAAGTTCTCTGTATGTATATATTAAATATTATATACGTTGTGTGTGTGTGTATATATATATATATATATATATAGTGTTTGCTATATTGACTTGAGCCCTGACTTGGACACCAGCCTAAAAACTCATGACTTGACTTGGACTCGTATTTTGTGAGTTGTGAAGCTCTCTGCTCGGGGTAAGTGGTGTCTTTTGAAACTTTAAGACTGTTTACGTACTTCCTCACACTCTTACTTCAGCTATGGTGGATACAATGTTCTGTTAAAAGTGTGGATCAGTGTCGGTGGAGACCGCTCAGAATCAGACGTGTGTTTTATGTCAGCATGGGTCCAGAAAACAGCCTCGCATACCGCCTGTACAATCAGACAGTTGGTGCCAAGTGTTCACAATAGCGCTCATGTTTCTGCCCTTTCTCCCCTGCAGACATTCGTCCTGCACTCTTTTTTTTTCTTCTTCAATTCTCATGAAAAATTAGTGAACAGATGTCTGGTGCAAAAAACAGAGAGACTCACAGAGGGAGAGTGAGACGAAAAGAGTGGATTAAATAAAGGAAGGTGAGAACAATGGCCTGAACTGTGGTCTCACGGTCAGTGAGACTCACGGCCTGCTATTTTTAGTCCCCCCAAAGTAACGGCCGAGAGACGTGATACCAGACTACAGTGGCAGAGAAAGAGAGATGGAGAGAAGGAATAAAAGAGAGAGATTTCTCAGAGCTCATGCTCTATCGTCAGGGTTGGGAAGTAACTGGATACGTGTAAAGGTGTTACACCAAAA
The DNA here is from genome assembly GCF_030463535.1 of Salminus brasiliensis. Lineage (NCBI taxonomy): Eukaryota > Metazoa > Chordata > Actinopteri > Characiformes > Bryconidae > Salminus > Salminus brasiliensis. Next base: position 41,268,133 of record NC_132884.1, on the reverse strand, counting down.
AAAAAAAAGAGTAACCGTAACTTAATTTTACGGTAAAATCAGTTTTAAATAGAGTGATTACCAGCTAGGATTACATTACCGCTTAAACAGGATCATTCATCTTTCCTCGTTTTTAAAGCATTAAGTGAAAGAGCAAGTGTTTGTGAGATGCTACTGATGTTGATATGCGTTGTGACTTTTTCTTTCTCTTTTTAATGACAAACATGCTGAGCTAGTTGAGCATAACGGTGTGCCCCTGACCACACCTCCCCGGCGGGAGTTTTACAGTTTTACATGTAGACAAGCTAGCACTGCTGAATGAGTAGCTGACTCCTGGATGGCCACTCGACTGCTGGATGGTCACCCGACTGCTGGATGGTTAGCAGAATGTTGTATAGTTGGCTGATGGAGCCACAGAGCATGTTGCTACCACCATCATGTTTAACAGCTAGTGCTGTTTTCTTGTTGTTGAATGCCTCACCTTCACTCCTCCAAATATACCACTGGTCATTGTGGCCCTCTGACCATAAAACTTCACCAGACCCAGCCAACATGCCCATGTGGGGCCTGTATGGGTAGTCCAACTGGGAACCAGAAAGTCCTCAGGTTTCATGTTGACCCCACATATAGATGACCACCTGGGTCAGTGATGGGACCAGGAGAGGTTAAACATGGGCCTAGATGGGACCCATGTGAGTTTAAGATGGGCTGTAATGATAAGGCCCATTTGAGAAGCCCAACTGGGTCCCAGAAAAACTGTATGTACAAACCCACTCAGAGCTCATGCCCACCTGGAACCGACCTAGCCTACGTTCCACCCATGTGAGCCCCACACAAGCATGTTGGCTGTGAGTGTGGTCAGCTGCAAACTTTAGTCAAGGTTGAAGGTGGGTTCTCGGGTTGTTCCTGACCATCCAAACCAGCTTCTTCTCAGCTGAGGGTGACAGTTTGAGTCTTCTTCCAGACCTACACCTCCTCCAGTTGTTTAAACTGATGATCTTTGATCATTTGTTGAATTTGCAGTTGTTCAGAAGTGGCTCCAAGAGACTAATGAGACTAAACCTAAAAGGCAGAAAGAAGAAGGGAGAGATTTCTCAGAGCTCTGGAGATGAATGTGCTCCATCGTACTCCTACGCCTCCTCCTCAGGCCTGTTGCTTGGGCCAAGCCGACTCATTTACGGGCGGCGCGTTCAGAAGACAGCAGGCCCAGAGCGTAAACACACAGACATAGAGTTAGACCTGCTCTCGCTCACACAACATTAACTCCACATGTCCCACCTCTTCCACACTCCTCCTTATATTGGGTGCAGCAGACTGTTTATCTAACCCATGCCTGTTTGTTTGAGGGCTTCATTGCCACGGTCTTATGCTGCCTTCATGACTCACTCAGAAAGTCTGAGCAGGAAAAAGTCCACTTTCATGACCATTCAGACCCTAATTCCCACTCTGAGGTGGGTGCAATTCTGTGAGGTCAGCATGACGGCACTCTTGGTGCAATAAGAAATAATAATGTGTGTTTGTGTACGTGCTATTCAGCTCCTTCAATCATGTGATGCTCCTTTTCTTGGAGCAGTTGTTTTTAATAAAAGTCTCCTGTTGCATCTCAGTGAGGAATTAAAAGATTACAAATCTCAGTTGGGGAATCAAATTTTGATATATGAAAAAAGGAGTCTGGGATTTTTAAACCTAGAAATGAATAAAAATGTTTTTTTTAAATTTAGAAATAGTTTAATAGAAATAGTTGAATAACGATAGTACGGTATAAGGCTGAGCCAAACCATGGACCTCAAACATCCAGCAGAACCAAAACAAAGCTGTAAAACAGGCCGATTCCAAAACCTTCAAACTGTTACATCACAGTCTTGCCTCCTTATGTTTAGTCCCTAGTCAAAGCTAAGGATACAGTAATGTGGTGTTTCTGATATTTCTGGTCAGTTTTATGAGACACAACTGTTCATCATTAACACTGGTGAGCTGCACATCACCACCAGCCTGGGATATATATCCAATAATATCAAAATTAAATAGAAAATTAATCAGAATGTTTTTGTTACAGTGCTAAAAACAATGCTATACCTATGCTACCATTGGGGCTTCACTCATGGCTTCTGTGTGAGACATTGAAGTGCCTTGTTGGTAACCCACCAATCAGAGCAGAGCTCATGATTTTTTTTAAAGAAGAGACGGCTGTTTTCATAATCGCTCAGATGCTGAGATCATATGCAATTTAAAAAAAATTATTAAATTTGGGCTCTAAGTGACTTAGCAGCCTGATACGCTGATGCTATTGCCCATGGATTGTGAGTTCAAATCTCTGGTCATGCTGCTTCGCCATCAGTGGGTGGTGTCCAAGCTGGACTGCACAATAGGCCATGCTCTCTCTGGGTGGGTAGATGGCACTCATCACTCCCATTGTGGTGCTGATGTATCAGAGCTGAGGATCCGGCGCTTTCCTTTGAGAGTGTTGGCTGCCTAGTGATGCTGGATTGGTGGTAGTTTGAACAGAGGCAGAGGCCGGCTTCACATGTATGAGAGGAGGCATGAGCTTGTCCTCACCTTTCTAGTGTCAGGGTCATTGCAGGTGATGAGCATAGTGAGTGGGTGAGTAGACGTAAAGGTATTCCAATTAGGATGCGGATGCTGATGCTGCTGCTGATGCTGCTGCTGATGCTGCTGCTGATGCGCTGGACGGCCAAATTGAATGAATGGTCGTTTACTTACTTCAGCTTTAAACTCTTGGGGGCTCCCGAGTGGGGCAGCCATCTAAGCATTGTCCCGGTCATCAGGAGATTGCTGGTTTGACCCCCGGTAATGCCACAACCATACATGACCAGGGGTCCCAGAGAGCACAGTTGGCCTTGCCCCCACCCACTCAGCATGATCTTAACTAGTGTGAGCGTCTGTTAGCTGATCTAACAGAACTGGCAGTTCATGTACTCCAAGCGTGTTCAGCTGTCCAAAGATGTTGTGTTAGTGGCAGCTTGAGAAAATGCAGACGATTCGTGTGCCTAGGAAGAAGCACATGCCAGCCTTTGCGCTCATTTACTAAAACTGAGGGAATAAATTGGAGTTAGAAGCATTACTAGCCGACGGTTTGGTGCACGGTCACACTGAGTATAAACATACACGGTACACGCTATTAGGGTAAATACGACAATTTCATAAGCACTCGTGTCACCCAGAAACTTTAAGCTGTGAGCTGTGGAATTTGAAAGGCTTTTGTGGGAAATGTAGTGGTTTAGGAGTATTGCTATGGCTACTGCAGTCTTGTTGCCCAGTTCAAAAGATTATTATTCAGAGATACTAAAAATGGGACCCCTATTAACCCTGCAATACCTGACAGACCACCCAAACTGCCCCTCATTAAATCCACAAGTGTTGGTGTCCATTCTTCCACTGTGAGAAGATGACTCAACACTGTGGGTCTGAAAGGATCTGGAGCTGTTGCTCTCAGAACAATGGATTGACCACCCCAGAGTCCAGACCTCAACACCATTAAATGTGTTTGAGATATAAAGTAGAAAATACAGAACTTTCCATTATTATTCAGAGATACAAGAAATGGGACCCCAAACAGTCCTTCATGACCTGGTAGACCACCTAAACTGCCCACATTAAATCCACAAGGGTTTGCGCCCATCATTCTACTGATAGTTTGCCCAACACTGTGGGTCTAAAAGGATGCAGAGCTGCTGCTCTCAGACCAGTGGATTGACTATCTCAGAGTCCAGGCCTCAACATCATTGAATGTGTTTGGAAAGACTTCGATAGTGAGATGCAGAAAACGTTCAGACTTCTTAAGCTAAACTCCAAAGTTCCATTTTTAGAAGTTGAAGCATTTTCTGCTTTTCACCATCCAAGCATCACCATCCAACACATTCAAGGATGTTGAGGTCTGGACTCGAGGATGCTCAGTCCACTGCTCTGAGCATAGCAGCAGATTCATTGGTGGTTCTGTCCGTTTGCTTTTCTCAGTAAGAACATCTAAAGATCAGCTCCTCATCATTCCAGAAATAATTGCACATCCTCTCTCTCTCTTGTCTCTCTCTCCTCCTCTCTTGTGTTCATCTCTTTATTCTTTATCTCTCTCAAGTCCCCCCCCCCCCCCAGCTTTAACTCCTTATTACAGCTCAGGAAATCATGTACCGTGGATCGGACAAGGATGACGAGTCTGCATTTTTGGGTGGGTGTGCTAGCTAACATGCTAATGTTTACATGGTACTGCTTAATTAACACACTTTAGGCTGTATTATTCACCTCAAGGGGGCGCTGTACAGCACTCGGTGGAACAGATTGTACATTTCTGTTCAGATTAAATGAAAACAAATGGGTTATTCTTATGGGGTTTTACTTTGTTTGTTTGTTTGTTTATTTGTCTGTGTTTTCATTGTACTGTTCATGCACCGAACTGTGAAGTCCAAACTATGGTGCAAACCGAACCGAGGCCTTTGTGAACCGTTGCACCCCTACCACACGGGTACGAGTCGGTCAGACAGAGATCGAGCAGTCGCAGGAGTAATTAGCACTCCCTCGGCTACTGCTGACATCCAGCTGGCCTGCAGACATGTCACTGGTTGACCTTTGCCACCACCTGAACTTTTCGTGCCTCTCTTTTAATCTTTTCTCCTCTGTTTTTTTCCTCTCCGCCACGCTCCCGTGAAGCATATGTGTTTATTTCGCCGCGTTTTGGCTGGCATTTGGATGTGACTCACTGAGAGGTGTGTGTGCGTGAGCCTGACATTTTTGCAGAAAGGCTGGGAGTCCTCCTGGCTATTCCCATACACACACTTCCACACACACACACACACACACACACACAAGTGCACACACACACGGCTGCATAAATCCTCGGGTCTCTGGTTAGAGGCGGGTGAATAAATCTTTATGTGATAACAACCCTGTGCTCGGTGTTTTAACACACACTGCTGGATCCTGGATCTGCTCCCTCTGCTAAAGCCCTCTTGAGATGAGATTGCATCTGTGTGAGTGTGTGTGCATATGCATGTTTACTGTCTTTGTGGGGACCAACTCTGCATATATTGAAATGTTGAAAACCTGAGCCACAAGAAGAGTGAAGTGTCATTAGAGATGTGATGAAGAATGACATGTAGCTATAGTTAGAGAGCAGCAAGTGTGAAGTACCTTTTAAACAGTAATACTAGTGTTTGTAGTGTGTGTATTTGTGTTTATTGTCTTTATGGGGACCAGCTCTCTTACACTGAGCCAAAAGAGAGAGATTACATATTTAAAGAAATTACATATTTAAAGAAAAGATAGTAGTGAAATGTCCCTATAAAAACAGTAAAATAGTCCATTGTGTGTGCGTGTGTGTGTGTTTTTGTTTTCTTGTTTTTTTTTTTGGGGGGGAGGACTAACTCTCTATATATTGAGCCAAAAGAGAGAGATTTTAATCCTACAATTACATATTTAAACCAAGACAGCAGTATGATGTCCCTATAAAAGACAGTGAAACAGTCCATCGTAGTGGGTGTTTGTTTTACTATCTTTTTGGGGACCAATTCTCCTACAAATGTAAGCGGTGAAAACTTAAACTCACGCATACAAAACACTGCACAACACAAGAAAATTCAATATTAGAATATGATATAGTTAGACAAAAGTAATTGTAAAGTCCCTATAAAATCAGTAATACAGTTTTTTTATAGTGTGTATGTGTGTTTACTACCTTTGTGGGAACCAAATGGGCCGTATGGCATTTAGTCTCATGAAACATGTCTGTTTGCATAAAATGCAGCACTAACTTTTAGAACATTTGCTGAATATTTCACTACATTACAATGCAGGCCATTTGACAGCCCCCATACAGACTGTAAAACAACACTGAGTGTGTACTCACATTGTGGGGCCCAAAAATGTGAATGACCAGATGTTCAGGGACATTTTGCCTCACCATAAAGCCAGTTATCATAAAATTAATCTGAAATTAAGAGTTCTGATATTTGACTCATGTCCTCAATACACAAGGCTGTGTGCAGTCCCTACAAAGATACCAATACATGACTGTGTGGTTGTGTTAGCTTAACTCCTCATGACATTTAACCCTGTGCCTATTTCCATAAAATGTGGTGTTAATGTAAAAACCTAAAAAAGCTGAAGAGTTCATTTGAATTACCAGTGTTGGGAAATTGAATATTTGGCTGCTGTGATAAACAGGTCAATAGACAGAGAGTAATACCATACTGTGTGTGTAGGTGGGGGATATAAATGCATACTCTTTCTGTGGACAGGAGGTCCTAACAGTTTAGGTCATTTCCATAAATGCAGTTTTAACTTGAAAAAATTAGAAACACTTGTCAGAGTCATGAATATTTACTTATAAATGGAAAAACCACCAAGTGAAAGTATGAGTACTGAATCAAAATCCTACCAGGGTTATGTTCGCTTTGAACTCGTCATTAGTTTTATTCTGGATTTTAATTTTAGGTAAGCTTCTGCCTTAAATGCACATTAATACTTTTAGTTTAGTTTCAATGTCTGGAATTTATTTTTATGTCTTTATTCTGAATCTTAGTAAAGTGGTGAATGTTTGATCTGAAAGCCATTTGTCAGGCACTTGGTATCGCTCCCTCCCCTGGGGCGATTCCGAGATGCCACCCCAGGCCCAAAAAAGGACTTCCGCCTTGTTTACATTCATGTGTTTGGTTCAGTGTAACAATTCATGTTCGTTTGGTTCATGTGTTTCACCTGGGACTGGGGGTACTTAAGGAGCCTCAACTCCATGGTTCAATGGTGAGAATTATATCTTTTGGAACCTTGAGATCGCTCGAGAGGGTCCCCGTATGACTAGAGGTGTGTTGAGGTCAGCTTCAGCTTGGTATCCACGTTCAGGAGCAGGTCACCCTGCTAACCACGTTATCAGTGAGGCTCGCTCGCTCACTGTCAGGATTCACTGGCTACCCACGTCCCAGCAAGGCGACCCACGCTCGCAACAGCATGCTGCCATTTCATTTACATTTATGGCATTTAGCTGATGCTCTTATCCAGAGCAACTTACAAGGTTACTCGTATTGCAGAGGTGGGCCAATGTAGTGTTAGGAGTCTTGCCCAAGGACTCTTATTGGTGTAGCACAGCATAGTCACCCAGACCGGGAATCGAACCCTAGTTTCCTACATGGTGTTGTAACTCAGTGGCAGGTGGTGGTGTTATCTAACCAAACAGGTTAGGTCGGCCTTGCCGATTTGTCTAGCTGTTGGTTCCCCAGCTCTCCTTGTCTCATTTTTAATAAACCCTCTTGCTTGGATCTCCATCTCTGCGAGTGTTCTTCCCATCTTGGTCTGGCCTAGCACTCCATGGCACCATGAGTAATTACAAGTTGGAATCATTTCATTGCTAAATTTACACGACAGTAGACTGTGCTCTACTAAGTTAGACTATGGTGATTATGGGACAAACACTGACCTTTAAGTTGGTCCACAGGTAACCGTCTCTTTGGTCTTCTAATACAAAAGGGTGAGGTCATACACAGAATACATAAACAAGGAATAATGCTCAGTAAGTCGCCAAAAATGGATACAATACTTCGCAAGTGTGTACATCTAAAGCCCCGGGCCTAAATACTAAACTAATCAGAGATACAACAGGTGGCACAGATTAGTGTTCAGGTGACTGAGAGCGTAGGTGGCTGGTAGGAGTCATATGATCACTCATGGAATCTCCCAGAGGATTTTGGGAAATGGAGTCCGGAACAGTCTAGGTCTTCGGCGGAGTCATGACATTGTGCCTGATGCACCTAAAGGGATGTTCTGTTTTATATTTTATTTATTTATTCAATAAATTCCCAACCCATTACCCTCCTTCAGCATCAGTGAGATCAGTAAGAAGTAATGTACTATTATTGTTCTTGCTATGGGATGCATCAATGCCTTCAGCTCTGGGTCTTCAAACCTGGGTCTGTAACAGGCCCAGTCTATTGGTTCCTCTGTCAGCTTGCAGCATTTACCCTGGCATCCTGCTGGAGGTTTCAGAAGCACAGAAGCTCCTCTCCCAGGCACTTTTATTTGGATTGGGTCAATAGCATGCAGTGTCTGCTGAAGTTGAGGTGCTTGGCAGATTTTTCAGAATCTGATACATAAACACACACACAGTCTTATCTATTCACTGTTTACTCAGTTTTCTGCATCTCAGAGGAGTGAGAGGGGAACTCTCTGTGACCTTTAAGTTGGTCCACATGAAACCGTCTCTTTGGTCTCCTTCCTATGTTCTTCTCAAGCTTAATTTTGTACAAGCTGTCCCCACATTAGTCCATAATGTGGAAAGGTCCTGATCAATTTGCTGACCATGGTCCGCCTAACCATCACTTGGTTGCTCGCATTCCAGCCCCCCGGTCTGACTTGTCTGTCAGAATACATCTTGTTAGATTGTTGCAAACAGCCAGCCGGGCCAGGAGATGCTCAGGCAGTCTCATTGGTCGTCTCGTCATAAGCTGGTATGGTGAGAATCCCACAGCTCACAGCGCCCTTCCAATCACAGGAAGATGCTCGGCCCAATCTGAGCCCTTTCCCAGCACCATCTTCTCCAGACAGATCTTCATGGTTCTGTTCAGCCTCTCTACAACGACAGAAAATGAAGTGAAATATGCAATCTCTGCTTAATGATCAGCATCTTTGCCTTTCATTGTTTGTGCTGTAAAAATGAGTCCCGCTGTCTGATTCAATGGATAATGGCAACCGACATCTGCAGGAAACTTGCTCCCACAGAATTTTGGCGATGGTGTCAATGACCACCAAAATATATCTGCATTGCCCCTTTGCGACCAGAAGTTGTCCAACAAAGTCAATCTGGAGGTTTGTCCAAGGGCACTCCGTCAACTGTACTGGTCCTGACCGGCCTTTCTACTTTGTTGCTACTGGAGTCATTTGGTACCCACCAGCTTCTAGTCTCAAAGCCGTATGCCTTTGCTGTGAGTAAAATATAGCAATGACTTGGGTACCACAAAAGATCATCATTAAGCAGTACCCCATCATGAAGCATTAGCTTGTCCTTATGACTTGCCTGGTTCTTGGGTAGGTCCGCAGCAGAGGTGATCTCATTGATGACGGTCATCAGGTCCACATCAGTGGCTTGTGCAGTCTTGAGGTCACAGGCAGCGTTGCTGAGTTTGAGGTAGAGTTGTTGTAGCAGCATTGAAGCTCCTTTTGCATCTGGAGGAGGAAGTGAGGTCAGACCCATGGCTGGCCTCAGCTGCGGGGCGGCCTGCCCCACCAAAGCAGCCTTCCTTGTCCGGCACCACATGCGAATGTGCCTTCTCCCACTCGGGTGTCCATATAGTACCCTCCACAGCAGCAGCCTTTGCCCTTTTATCCACTCTTCGGTTTCCATCCACTGGTTCTGACACACCTGGCTTCTGATGCGCTTTGACCTTCACTACAGCAGCAGGCTTCTTTCTCTGCCGCAGCAGAACACTCTCAAATAGGCTTGCCTGCGAACGTTATCTTCAACAACCAGTGTGCAGGGAGCAGGTGCCTTGTATGTGCATTGTCGGTTTCTTAGTGCAGGGGCCTGGCAGAGCACGACCTTGAGGCGCTCAAACTCTGATAGTGATACTTGATAGATCTGATAGATCTTATCTTTGTTGGCTGGATGTCCCTTCAGCAGAGAGTACAGAGGCTTGTGATTGGTCAGATTCTTCCAAGAATGCAACAGAGCACTCTAAGGCTTAACACCGAGTGCGATGGCGAAGCGACAGCTTTCCCCTTTTTGGCCACTTGCATCCGCCGCTTTGGGGCAGCGGTGGCTCAGGGAGCTCCGGGATATTGATGACAGGGTTGTGGGTTCGATATCCACCAGGGCTCGGCAGGCTGCCGCTGTTGGGCCCTTGAGCAAGGCCCTTTGCCCTCTCTGCTCCCCGGGCACTGCAGCAATGGCTGCCCACCGCTCTGGGCATGTGTGCTCACTGTTTGTGTGTGTTCACTGCACGGATGGGATGGGATGAAAGTGTCCATCACAAATGGTAAATATGGTTGTCTTGTCTTGTCTTAGCCAGTTCACTAAACCCCTCTATGAAGTTTCAGATACCAATTAGGCCTACAATGACCGCAGGGCTTGGACAGACATAAGGAAAGGTACCTTTCTTACTGCATCCACCTTACAAGGCTCTGGCATGCACCCTCCCTTCAGAGATGACACAGCATAAAAACTGACAGCTGTCGGCTGCAGCAACTGCAACTTTTTTTGGGCTCAGTGTCAGTCCTCCCTGTTAGAGCAAAGTGAATGGTTTGTCCAGCGATTCCAGGACTTCCCAACTTGAGAACGTCTGTGATTTTTTTTTCCAGCCTTGCGGCATGCAGCCCCGAGGGGGGAAAAAGGATAAAGCTCAAATCATAGATGATCAATAAATCAAAGTCCAAGATCAATTCAAATGGAACCATTCAGCTTCCCAGTCTGAGCACTTACTGGTCTCTGTCTTTTTCTCATGCAGCTCCTAACCTCTTCCCACGTTTAGAGGCCCAGGTTAACCCATGCGTTGGCCTTCTGGAGACTGCATCCCAGCGCCTCTCACTAACCAATGAACAGTTGTTGTTGGTTTTGCTCAAAGTCACACACGACTGAAATGAATCATGCTAACCTGAGGCCCCATGTTGCATGTCCAAGAAGAGAGAGATCAGGACATTCCCCATATTTCTCCCTGGAAAGAAGGTGCCGATTGACGCTGTCCAATGACAAACATGTATATCCAAAATGGTGACTTCATAGGAGAAGGCAGAAATGCTCCTAACTTTGAATGGCAGTCAATTAAAGAGTTTATTTCAAATAATGTAGAGCATCTCTATTGGTCTATTTATCCAGAATTATTTACATAGTGTACCAAGCTGCTCCGACATGTTCTTCTGGGCCTCCAAGGAGATCATTAACCTTTTTATGTACAGTAACATATGCATGTATACATAAGGTTATGGCTATAAATCAGTTACGACTAATAGAGGAGTTTGGTGACGATTAGTCATCACTTTTAATCACCTACGTTCAGACAACCCTTAGTTAAACAACCTATGTGATTTAGCATGAAGATTCACAGAGAACTGAACAGTTACACACTGTATTGCATCAATGTTAAAACAACCAAACCAATGATTAACACTGATTACTGACTGATTGATAAAGTGAGGTTAACACCATTTAACACCATTTAATGAAAATATGAATAAAGTATGACAAGACCCTCCATTCTTACATTAGTAATCATATAATCTTGTGTACTGTATATAAATTTGATTGTACATTTTCAGAACAGCAATAAATGAATTAAATGAACAGCAATAAAGAAGAGAAAAGTAATGAGTACTTTGATCATCTACATAAACAGTGTCACTGAGTATGATTGCAGATGTTCAATTTCAGCAATCCTTGAGTGCAGTACTAATGCCTAGTACAGTAATGAAGTATGATTAGTTGGTTGGTGTGGCCCAACACATAACTCTACTACCTGTCAGTAAACTACCACACCATGTGGGAGACTGGGGTTCCCAGTCTAGGTCACTATGCTGCGCTACACCAATAAGAGTCCTTGGGCAAGACTCCTAACACTACATTGACCCTCCTCTGTAATACCAGTAACCCTGTAAGTCACTCTGGATAAGAGCATCAGCTAAATGCCATAAATGTAAATGATTACTGGTATTAGTATTTCTAATTTCCATCCATGTGTTTACATACATTACTACACTCTAAAAAATAAAGGGGCTACAGAGAACCCTCCCATAGAGGAACCATGTTTGTAAGTAAGATGTGTGAGTGTAAATAACTCTCTAGCATAAATAATGGGCCTTAATCACCAACTGTGAAAATCAAATAAGTCCTTAAAACACACACTTCCTACAGCTCCTCTTCATTTCAGTCTGCAGCAGCTCAGAACTGGAACAAACCAGAATCTCAATTTCTAATTTTAAGAATTGCATTCAGGACATTGTTATTTTTTCTTGCACCTGTTTTTAACACTAACTAAAAGCTTGTATTGTCATTTTATATTATCTATATGTATGTATGTGTGTGTATATGTGTGTGTATATATATATATATATATATATATATATATATATATATATATATATATATATATACACATGTATGTGTATTCTAGACTCCCATTGTAAATAAGAGCTTGTTCTTAATGACATGACTGGTTTAATTAAAGGTTAAATAAAATAAAATAAAATAAAATAACCAAAGAATAGCCCCGCCAGCTTGTACAGAAGTCCTTATAGTTACTGAATAATACACTGTAGTGTGTAATAATAAGCCATTCTGCATTAAGGGGTTGAATCTCCAGTGTTTTCTTATATGGGAGGGGCTCAGTTTACTAGGACAATGGGATCCATCATTATGAAATTCTTTATATATTTATATATGTATACAAAATATATATTATACATTATAATTAAAGACGCACCATAAATCTGACCTGAATTCATGTAAAAAATTTAATTTGGTGTTAAAACTGTGTTGAATGAGGCCCATTGTTCCTTATATAACCAAAAGTGTACACAGGTCAGTAATGCCATTAACCCAGCATCTGTGCAGGGTTGTTGGCAGTGGTGGTGGTGGTGGTGCTGCTGCTGGTGGTGGTGGTGGTTTTGCTCGAGCAGTTGGTCAGCACACATACACACACACACTCACATGTTGTTTGTGTTAAGGGTCCGAGCTTTGACAAGCCACGTCAAATCACATCACATCTAATGAGACACCACACACACACCAGCAGACTCTCCCACACCAGTCTATATCTGCCTCCCCATCTTTCTCCACCAGCGCTGCCCAATTGCCAATTGTGATCCTCAGGAAAGATCCGCTGGCCATCGCAGTTCGGCAGTGCAAGGACGGACAGACACACCAATTAGCCTAATTCATCTTAAAACAGTGCACATAGCCCGAGCGGCCTGGCAGAGACATATAGTTGCTCGCTGACGTGCAGTAATTGACCCTAATCCATAATCAGGCAGGACTGTACAGTCTGCTGTGCGCTCTAGATTACAAGCATCAGTAATCAGCTGCACAAGCCACGGTTTTCAATTGAGCTGATAAGTGGAAAGTGAAGGAGAGATCAGTGCATTAGTGTAATAGTTTCCAGTTGTGGCCTGTGTTGTGCTTGTATGCTCCGCTAACTAACCCACATCCTCCATCTCATTCAAATACACACACACACATAACACACACACACACACACACACACACACTAACACAGAGTGGGAGGTGGGCATAGAAAAGCAAGCCATGCAAAGTGCACCACCTCTCCAAACTCCCTTTGTCAAGCATGATTTTCATGATGGAGATGAATATTGCCCTGACCTCAGCCCACTCCACATAAACAGAGTTCGGCTGGAACATCCACTTACGCAGCCAAGCAGCAGCCTCGGTTTGCTGAGCCTAGCATATCTGCAGGGACGAGTGCAGATATTAAAAATCTCTGCTGTCCTACAGATATGTGGCTTGATAATGATTAAAGGACCCAAAATCCAAAAAATTCCAGGCATATTTATCATGTTTGCCTGGTTTTAAGGTGAAAATGCTCTGGTAATTGATTGGTCTCTCCAATCAGGTGTTACAGAAAATGGAAATTACAGGACAGGAGAAAACCTTCTTTCAGTGGAAGTCGATGTTGCTGCACTTCTTTTGGTTTATCGGGACTGTGCAGCACTTTGTAATGTAAGGATGTACGTAATGTTATGAGTGACAAACTGAGTATACATTTGCATTCACAGCATTTAGCAGACGCTATTATCCAGAGCGACTTACAAAAGTGCTTTGCTATTTACCCAAGCTAATTAGAATAGACTAATAGTTCAAAGGAACTGTTAGATGCTATTTGAGACATAAAGATAGATGCTATTCACCCAAGTACTCTCAGAAGAGGAGGGTCTTCAGTCTGGGTTTGAGGACAGCGAGCGTCGGACTCTGCTGTTCGGACACCCAGGGGTAGTTCGTTCCACCACTTTGGTGCAGGACAGTAAAAAGCCTGATCGATCGTCTTCCGCAGATTTTAAGGGGGTGGCGGGTCGAGCCGAGCCGTACTTGAAGCTGGAAGGGCTCTTAGTGCAGATCGGCTTTTGACCATTGCCATCAAGTACGGAGGGGCTGGTCCTTTCTTGGCTTTGTAGGCCAGCGTCAGGGTTTTGAATCTGATGACCTGGGCAGCAGCTACAGGAAGCCAGTGAAGAGAGAACGCAGCAGAGGAGTAACATGGCTGAATTTATGAACGTTGAAGACAACCCGTGTCGCTGCATTCTGGAGGAGTTGCAGGGGTCTGATGGTGCGCAGAGGAAGACCAGCCAGAAGAGAGCTGCAGTAGTCAAGTCTGGAAGTGACGAGAGACTGAACAAACACCTGGGCGACTCTCTAGAGAGGAAGGGTCGAATTCTCAGAATGTTGTGCAGGAGAAATCTGCAGGACCGAGTTACAGTTGCAACATGGCTTGAGAACGATAACTAATCATCCATCACTACACCAAGGCTTCAAGCTTCTGTAGAAGGAGTGACCAGTGAGTTCTCAAAGGAGACAGTTTAGACAGTCATAGTCAGCCAAAGCCAGTGACTTAATAGTCTGGAATTCTGGATCTTTGTAGTTTATTAAGGAATTTATCAGGCAGATCAGTAAATAAAGAGGTGCAATAATCTAAATGAGTTTTCACCAGAGAGGAACAAAAGCTTGCATTTCTGGCGAAAGTGGAAGAATGTGACTGTAGTTATAGAGATTATTTGCGCCTGAAAGAGTGTAGGATCAAAGATTACCGACTGTATTTAAAAGGGTAATTGCATTGTCATCTAAAGTAAATTAAAAAAAGCTAGAAATCAGAAAAGGCTGTCTTAGACCCTACCAACATGATCTCAGTTTTCCCCACATTTACCCTGAGAAAATGTAACGCCATCCACTGTTTAATACTGTAGACACACTTTTTTTTATAGAGGCAGGTGGAAGAGGAGCTGTAGGCTAGGTGTTGAGATGGATTTGCACGTCATCAGCATAGAAATTAAACTGTAGCCCATGCTGGTGGATGATGGTACCCAAAGGGAGAATGTAAATGACAAATAGAAGAGGGCCTACAACTGAGCCCTGTGGAACTCCTTGTGAGATTTATATTTGCCGATGGAAACGCACCGCTGTCTTAAAATGAGATTGGACCTAATGCAAGCTAAAGCAGTGTCACACACTCCCACTAAATAATAAAGATTAGAGGGAATGTGTCAGAAGCAGTGGTCAGATCCAACAGGAGCAGGATACTGATTAAAAAACAGAATCTGCTGAATGAAGATCATTGACAACTCTAAGAAGTGCAGTTTCTGTGCCATGGTGGGAATGAAAACCTGGATGAGGAGCTCATACAACTCACTATTATGCATACTGTATGTGTCTGCACTACTATGTGGGCTTCTCTAGAGGTTGGAAATTAGAAATAGGCTTGTAACGACTAAGGGCAGTAGGGTCAAGGTATGTTTGACTAGAGTAATGGTGGCAATTGTGAGCAGGAACAAGACCAGATGAAAGAGAACTATTTACAACACGAGTAATGGGATCAGGCAAAGGATCAGGTAGACAAGCTTTTAGGAGTGATGCTTTTGCTGAATCCAGTTAACAGAAGTATTGCACTTTCTCCACAGTATTCTCCACATTTCAGCTATATGAGCTAGATCAGTGGGAGTCGAGCAGCATCAGGGACTAACATTAGCCAGGTTTGTGCACATAGACATAGAATCAGGTTAAGGAGAAGAATGGTACGTGTTGCTGGCCAGAGTAAGTAAGAATCAGGTCCCTCATGTAAACGCTGCTAGCTTTTGCTAAAGTATAGTCGACAAACTGGACCAAAGAGCTTAGCTTATTTACTGCACGCTCTGCCTTCAGCGCAGACATCCTTTTACAGCAGAGAGAGCGAGAAGGAACAGCTCTATTAACAAACTGCTCCCAAAAGCCCAGTTTCCAACAAATTGTGGAACCAATATTTTGTGCAGTAGGCCCTGCAGATACCTGTGTTTAATTTGTTGCATGTGTTTGAGTCATTATACTGTGGTTAAGGGGTGTTTTTAAAAGGCTATGTGTGTGTAAAGGGCAGTGTTGTGGTGTGTAAGGGGCAGGGCTGTGGTGTGTAAGGGACAGAGCTGTGGCGTGTAAGGGGCAGGGCTGTGGTGTGTAAGGGGCAGAGCTGTGGTGTGTAAGGGGCAGGGCTGTGGTGTGTAAGGGGCAGGGCTGTGGTGTGTAAGGGGCAGAGCTGTGGTGTGTAAGGGACAGAGCTGTGGTCTGTAAGGGGCAGGGCTGTGGTAAGAGCTGCTGAGCAATCAAAAGCTCAGAAGTAGCTGAATCTGCAGGTGTATGGAAGCATACAGTCATACGGGTCTACCAGCAGTGGCAGAAATCCCTAGGCTCCTGCTACTTTCTTCAGGGGTCTTCGGTCATGCCCAAAAGCAGTCACTCCTTTTATCCAATCGTTTACTATATCTGCTTTGCAACCACTTTTTCCCACACATCTAACGAGACCCTCACTGCACTGTACCACCTCTTCTTAATCTATGAATACAGTCACACATCCATCTGGATATTTATAGACAGGTCATCCTCGTGCAGCGCCATCTGCAGAAGCCTGAAGTTACTACCACCTTACACATGCAAGGTGACAAATATTTTGTTATATACAGAGGTAAGAAGATAAACAAAAATTATATAGAGATAGGATACAATACATTTCTAAATAAACTATTCACACAGGCTGCATTGTAAGCATGTAATGTAAGATTTAGTAAAGTGTGGTAGTAAATTGTCTATAATGGCTGCTGAATCATTTACAATAATTCAGACAAAACTGAATCAATTATACTAGTTACTGAACCACCTCTAATATATACTGAATCTTATAGCAGTTGGGTGTTATGATATCATATATAGCAGGTATAGCTGTACAGTATATAGCTTTATCATATATCATACATAGCTACTGAATCATTTATAGAAGTTGCTGAATCATATAGAACTGTTACTAAATCACTTACAGTAAATGAAGAATCATTTTGAACAGATAATGAATCATCGGATACTCAACCACTTAAATGCAGAATCATAATATTCATAATAATCATACTGAATCATTTAAAGTCATTACTAAATCACTTACAGTAGATGCAGAATAATTTATAGCTGTTACTGAATCATTTATAGTAGATAATGAATGATTTACAATTGATACTGAATCAATTAAACTAGTTACTACATCATTTGTAGTAGTTAGTGAATCATTTATACTAGATACTGAATTATTTACAATTTTACAGAATTTTCGTAGCCACTGAACCACTTCTAATATATACTGAATCATATAGCAGTTGGGTGTTATGGTATCATATATCATAATAAACCTACTTTTTGGTTTTACATCCGCAAGCGTCTGGTTGGTCCACCAAGTGTTATCAAAATAAAATGACGGCAACGAAATACTGAGACCAAGACAAAAACAAGATACTATAGTAGTTACTATAGTAGTTATAGTAGTTGCTACGACGAGTGAGACGTTCAGCAGAGCGAATCACTAGGATGGAGTTTCCTGACCTGCAGTCCATCTACAAGAAGCGGTGTTGGACCAAGGCCAAGAAGATTGTGAAGGACCCCAGTCATCCCAACAATGGACTGTTCTCTCTGTTGCCCTCGGGGAAACGCTTAAGAACCCTGAAGGCTAACACAGAGAGAATGAGGAGGAGCTTCTTTCCACAAGCCATCCGTGCCTTGAATGGGGACAGGGACTTAGGACACTAAATCAAAGTATCTACATACACAAACTGGACCCTCACTCACTACAATACACAACCATGGCTCATGGAAAACACACTACGGACAACAATGGAAATATTTCTTTTAACTCACACATACACTCACATACAGATAAATATGTACATATGTATATGTATGTATATATACACACACACACACACACAGACACGCACTATTTCATCTCTGTATATATATTTGTATATTTGTATTCTGTACTTTTTTTGCTTATATTTCTATATTTTCATTTTTATATTCTATTCTTTAACTTAAATGTAACTTATTCTATTTTTATTTTCTTCATTTTTATTTTATTTTTCTTTTGCACTTTTGCACTTTACTTCATTAAGTTAAGGTTTAGTTAAGTTTAAATGTAGATTTTTATTGTATAGCTTGATGTGAGCAGACTGTCAAAAAAGCATTTCACTGCAAGTTATACTGTGTATGACTATGTATGTGACAAATAAAATTAGATTTGATTTTGATTTGATAGTTACTGGTAGTAAATTGTCTATGATGGCTACTGAATCATTTACATTGAATCAGACAATACTGAATCAATTATACTAGGTACTGAACCACTTCTAATATCTACTGAATCATATATATCAGGTATAGCTACATATAGCTTTATCATAAATTGTAGCTACTGAATCATTTATAGAAGTTGCTGAATCATATATAACTGTTACTAAATAACTTACAGTAAATAAATAATCATTTTGAACAGATAATGAATCATCAGATACTCAAGCACCTAAATGCAGAATCACATCAGCTACTGAATCATTTAAAGTCATTACTGAATTATTTATAGTAGTTAATGAATCATTTATAGAAGTTACTGATTTATATATAGGTGTTACTAAATTACTCACAGTAGATGCAGAATAATTTATAGCTGTTACTGAATCATTTATAGTAGATACTGAATGATTTACAGTTGATACTGAATCAATTATACTAATTACTAAATCATTCATAGTAGTTAGTGAATCATTTATAGTAGATACTGAATGATTTACAATTTTACTTAATTAATTTTAGTAGTCACTGAACCGCTTCTAATATATACTGAATCATATAGCAGTTGGGTGTTATGGTATCATATATGACAATAAACCTACTTTTTGGTTTTACATCCGCAAGCGTCTGGTTGGTCCACCAAGCGTTATCAAAATAAAATGACAGCACCTTTTAACGAAATACTCCCACAGTTTTACAACCCAAACGTGTAGCATATGGTCATTTACTATGCACCATTATTTCCACGTCTCCTCATATAGTACTCCTAAAATACAGAAGTCTGCTGCTCGTAATTCAGTAATAACAGATGCCAGTGAGCCGGTTCCTGAAGTGAGTGTGTTTGGCGTAAACAGGCTTTCTGTTCTTTTTAAACCTCAGAAAAGCAAATGCCAAAAATCTCTGCTAATCGCCCCAATACTCCACATGTGAAAAACGACTGGAGTATTCCTTTAAGCAGCATTGCTTCATTCTAAATGCATCCGAATGCCTTGTAGTTAATAAGGAAGAAACCAGCTCAGGAAGCTGCGGTGCTTCTTAATGTTCCACTGTGCATTACTAGATTACAAATAAATTTCAGGCGTGCTGTAAGCAGATGTAGGGGAAGCAAATGAAAGCCTCAGGGCGAAGTGGCTTGATCGATTGCATTAGGCTTGGAAATGAACAGCCAGCGCTTGCTATGCTTTACAGTGTTACCATGCACATTTTCTTCCATTTGATACTTGCGGTCAATACGGGTTGTTTCCAGAACGACCACAGAATTACATACACACCCATCACTGACACAGGCCTTCAGTAGCGCACCCAGCTTGTGTAGCCTCCATAGAAAAGCACTGACCAATAGAACGGGCTCTCTGGAGCAGCCTTGAGCACATTAACTTACGGTCACTGTGCATAACTCCAAGCGTGGGCTAAATGAGTATTAAGCTCATCTAGCCACAGCATTGAGCTGTGGACCAGTGGAACTGCCTTCTATCCAGTAATGGAGCTCCCCTCAGTACCTTTGGGATGAGTTGGGAGTACTGGAACTAATCATCCAACATCAGTTCCTGACTTCACTGATGATCCCATGGGGCTGAATGCAATCAAATCCTCCTTACAGCAATGTTCCAGCTTCTAGTATTAAGCCTTCCCAGAAGAGTAGCGACTGCTTCTGCTATTGCTACTTGATATCAGAAGAAATAAGGAGGTGGAGAGGAGGTGTCCATAGACCTGCTAACATATAGGGCAGATTTACAAAACAAAAAAAGGGGCTAATGACTGGTGTTGGTCTACCATGTTGGCAGGTGTTGCTAAGATGGGTGTTTATTTTTTATTTTATTATTATTATTTTTCAATACCTTCAGTTTTATCACCTCGATAGACTGTAGGCTGACCTAATGGAGCTGCGAGCCTTCCTGTATGGGGAGCCCAGGAGCAAAAATACCCCATTCTCACATGATGCTCCTCCTGTAAGAGCCTCCATGGATTGCATCAATGAACCTCAAGGTGCCCATGACCTTGTCTCTGACTGACTCACCGGTTATCATCCCTTGGAGCACTTTTAGTTGGTCCTGACCACTGCATATCAGGAACACCCCGCAAGACATACCTGGTGTTTTGGAGATGTTCTGACCCAGTCGTCTAGGACCAGAATCTGAATTTGCTCATCCATTTTTATTGCTTTCAACACATCACCTTCAAGAACTGATATATCCCATCCCTTGACAGGTACCGTTGTAACCAGCTCATCAGTGGTATTCACTATTCACATCAGTGGTTTTAATGATTTGGCTGATATTTGACATATTTGAGTTGATATGTAGCAGTTTTACAGTGAGGAAACCTCCAGAGGGATTAGAGTTAGACCTTTTCCCACATCAGGAGAAACATTCTTATTAATATTATTCTTTTTATTCAGATATGGGAGCAATATTCACAGTAAGATGGGACAAGGTGGTGAAATACATCCTAAAATGGCCACAGTTCTTCATGTGGTAAAGATTTTTGCATAACTAATGGAAAATATTACTACCATAAGGCTTTGGCATAGGCCCAGGTCTTGCAACATTGGGACTCCTGCAGATCCTGCTGAATTTAGAGGTAGGGCGACGGCGGATACTCCAGGCAGCCACCAGGACCAAACTGGTGGTGGTGGGGAGGAAGGAGGGAGAGATGGGACGTCGCTTCTGAAAGCAGCAAAATAAAAGGATGTAAGTAGAGGTGTTGTAACACAGGCGGAGACTGTTGATTGGCTAAAGAGTCTCCAGGTAGAACTTTCAATGGAGCTTTCATTTTGTGTGACGGGGTGGTTGGGTTGAGCTTGAAGGATCTGCTCAATATGGGAAAATCAGCAAATAAAGAATGTAAAAAAAGAAAAACATCAGAAATTTTTCTTTTTGTTAGTGGTGAATCTAATGGCTCAAATGCCACTTTCTCTTTGTAATGTCATTTAATGCAACAGTGCATTATTTATAGACAAAACAAACAAGTGTAACGGGGTTGTAGTCAATTATAAATGTAAAAGTTTTACAAAATGTAACATTTTTTGGTGAAACATATCTTATGTAAACAGGAAGACACAAAATCCTGACAATAAAAAAGGTTTGTTTTAAAAAATATATTAAAATAATTGAATTTAATAATCAAATTAAACAAAATTTGATATTTTATGTTGGTCAATATGTGTAAATGGCCTTGTAGCAATAGAAAACAATTAAATCAAAAGTAATCTGGTACTATTTAAGAAATAGTATAATACTATAGTAATAATAATAATAATAATAATAATATACTAATATCAAGAACATGTTAATAGCTTTAAGCTTTGGAAACACTGAAATTGGGTTCTGTGATGATGCAAAACACTAGCATTCCTTCCTTTCAGTGTATACTGACTTAATACACAGACCTCAGCTCGCTGTCAGCTGATACAGAGTCTGTGTCCTAGAATAGGATGTTGTCCTCTCACTCTCTTGTCCTCTGTCCTTTGTGCTGGGCTCCAGGCCGGTCTGCTGGGACTTAGACTCAGGCTGTTCACATGTGAGCTCGCTGCTTGCCCCAGGCAGCCCTCACGTCTTCCTAATTTATAGCCTCTGTGGTGACATGGGCTAGATTACACTGAACCCTGTGCACCCCTCTTCAAAAGCATGCCACACACTCGTGGCCATATCTACGTTGACTGGAGTGTCGATGCTTTCCGCTGCTCACGAAAGCTGCTGTGCTCTTTTTATTTTTTCTCTTCTGTTCGACCCTTAGCAGCGTTTAAGCCTTCAAACCCTAAAGGCCTGTCTGTCACCCAAACGTCAGTTTCTCACCTAAAATCATTTATAATTGAGACTAAAGCAATTATAGTAGATACTATAGTAGTTACTGGTAGTAAATTGTCTATAATGGCTACTGAATCATTTACAATTGATACTGAATCAATTATAGTAGTTACTGAACCACTTCTAATATATACTGAATCATATATAGTTGTTACTAAATTACTTATAGTAGATGCAGAATCATTTATAGCTGTTACTGAATCATTTGTAGCATATACAGAATTATTTAAAATATTAAAATACTGAATCAATTATACTAATTACTAAATCATTTATAGTAGTTAGTGAATCATTTATAGTAGATACAGAGTAATTTACAATGTTACTCAATTAATTTTAGTAGTCACTGAAACACTTCTAATATATACAGAATCTTATAGCAGTTGGGTGTTATGGTATCATATATATATAGCAGGCATAGCTATATATAGCTTTATTATATATTGTAGCTACTGAATCATTTATAGAAGTTGCTGAATCATATATAACTGTTACTAAATGACTTACAGTAAATGAACAATCATTTTGAACAGATGATCAGATCTGAATTAAATCATCCGATACTAATTCACTTAAATGCAGAATCATATTAAGTCATTATAGTAGTTAATGAATAATTTATAGAAGCTTCTGAATCATATATAGCTGTGACTAAATCACTTATAGTAAATGCAGAATAATTTATAGTTTATTAAGAATCGTTTATAAAAAAGGTACTGAATCATCAGATACTGAATCATTTATAGTCATTACTGAACAATTTACATTAGTTACTGATTAAAAGTCTTAAACTTAAAACTTCAAATAAGGCCAAAGATTGAGGCAGTAAGCGCTGTCTGCTCAGTCCCAGCTCCTGTCTGGTGCTGTGTGCTGTGTATTACAATGAGCTTCCTCCAGATAATAGCATGAGTGTGCCGAAATGACTGTGCGCCCTTAAGCTTCTTGTGCTCCGTCAATATTATGTTCTTTGGTATATCTCTGATTACCTCAAGGCAGCGCCTGCTTAAATCTACACATCTAACAGTATCAAATGAATTAAATTAGGGGTACGCTAAGATAAGCTATTCATTAGTAAGAGCTACACCTTACGAGTATGATATGAGAGAGGGAGAGAGAGAGAGAGAGAGAGAGAGCAGCATGAAGGAAGCTGTCTTTGGCAACGACATTCCAGTTACAACATCCAAGCTCTGTCTCCGGAGCTCTGCCAGCGGCTTGACAGGAGCCGATAAATACAAATTGATTCGGAGCCGAGCTCCGTCAGTGTCGGAAATCACGCTATGATGTTTATAGCGGAGAAGAGGGGAAGCTGGTAGGGCCATGGGTCTCTCGCTCTGCGGTCAGTGCAGACAGAGTTCACTCTAGTGTCAAACACTCTCCGATCACTGGTGTTTTTAACCAGTAGAGCAAAAAATGTGTGTGTATTAGTGTTGTACATGTACACATACTCATATCTTTACATAATATTCAGTTCAGGGCAGAAAGAGCATCTCCTATGTTTACAGTATCTGACTGCAGCCTCTCTGCCACTGGACTGTTATCGGCCCTCCTTTAAATACATAAACTATACACGTTCTATACACACACTCTATACACTCACTCTATACACACTCTATACACACTCTATGCACACACAATACATACACTATACACTCTATACACATTCTATACACACACACTATACACTCACTATGCATACACTATACACACTATACATGCGCTATACACTCTATACACACACTATACACTCACTTTACATACACTCTATATGTGCACTATACACTCAATATATACATACACTATACACATTATACACTCACTATACATATACTATACACACTCTATACACACACTATACACTCCATTTACACACTTTATACATGCACTATACATACTCTATACACACTCTATACACTCCCTATACACTCAATATACATACACTATACTCACACTATACATGCACTATACACACTCTATACACTCTTTATACACACACTATACACTCAGTATACATGCACTATACACTCTCTATACACACACTATACACTCCATTTACACACTTTATACATGCACTATACATACTCTATACACACTCTATACACTCCCTATACACTCAATATACATACACTATACTCACACTATACATGCACTATACACACTCTATACACTCTTTATACACACACTATACACTCAGTATACATGCACTATACACTCTCTATACACACACTATACACACTCTATACATGCACAATACACTCACTATACACACTCTATACATATACTACACACACATTATACTCTCACAATACACACTCTATACATGCAGTATACACACACTATGCACACTATACATACACCAAACACACACTATACACACTTTACACATACTCTACACACTATACACTCAATATACACACCACACACACACTATATACTCACTATACATACACTATACATACACTATACACACACTACACACACTATACACTCACAATACACTCACTATATACACTATGCTTCTTTACCTTCAAACATTGCTAAAGTATCTCTCAACTTGTCCAGGAATGCATGTGTAGAGCATGTCCTTTAGGGCTGATGAAAGCAAAAAATACACTTGGAATGTAGGGGGAATCCAGGATCAAGAAATGCTAAGCCTCGCATGCTAATACACCTTTCAGAGAAAATGACAAATAAACATTTAAGTAAACATAAAATATGTATTTTGCTACAAATTAAAGTGCATATGTGCTGACTCAACTGACTACAGTTGGGAAAGATAATAAAGGGGAACGAGACACCTTGAGACAAATCCCACTGCCCAAATCCCAGACATTTTTGAGAGGTGGACCTTTTTCATCACAGCAGTGAAACTGGCATGGTAAAAAGGAAGCTCTTAGTATACTCTCTGATAGATGGCTTGTTAATTGTTTGTGTTACTGTTAAAGAGCTTTAATTCCTTCATATTCATTATACCAGTAGACCCATTTGACCATCCGCTTCAGTACACCTGCTAATTCAGCTTTCTACCTTCATGCTCTTTGGCCACGCCCAAATGCAGTCACTCCTTTAGCCAATCATTAACTGTATCTGCATTGGGACCCATTCACCACACATCCAGCGAGACACTCACTGCACTGCACCATCTATTCTCATAGTCTGAGTCCCGTCACACACCCCACAGGTATTTATAGCCCCATCATCCAGGAGCCTGAAGTTACTACCATTGCATATGTATTTTTTAGATGTAAAGTAGTATATTTAGATGCATTTCAGTTTCTTATAGAGTGAATATGACTGGGAATGAACTTTGTTAAATTAAAATGACAGCTTATTATTATCACTCTCATCACGAAAGAGTGTAATCATGTTTCAGAGGAAAGCAAATGAAGCATATGCAGCAATTACCAACATCGCTTCTCAAAACCTGAGACCTGAATTTGTACCTCCAGTATAAACATTACCCACTAAGCCAGGGGTAGGGAAATGAAGACCAGAGCACGGTACTGACTTCTCAGCTCTAACACTGCTCAACACCTGGAATTGCCTCATTTACACTTTTTTGGGTTGAGTTTTAAACAACTGCACAGTAGATCCAGGCGAGCCCGGCACACTTCGGATCATTCACTCAAGGCTTCAGTTGAGGTCACAACAGGAAAGGATTCCAGTGAGCCTGTCAGATTGCATATTATCAAAAGTTTGGCCCCTCTGGAGTACGTTCTTAAAAGAGACAAATTAAAAGTTTTAGATTTATCACAATCTCCAACGAGATGAAGTCTGAGCAGGGAGATTTATTCAGCGCCATCCCGATCATGATAGATGTTAACGACAGACAATTATTGTTCATCTAATGCAAGTGCTGCTCCCGAGGAATGCTGACAGAGTGTATCAATCCCCTTGATGTATGATAATACCTCTTTGTTTGGCCCAGCATCTGCCACTGCCGCGTTCTTACGAGTTATGAATTACACCTATGCTCGGGAATGTATTTCGGAACACAGTTAATAGTTCTGCCATGCTCGGTTGTTTTAGCTCGGCCCATGCCGCCCCATATATGCGCTATGGACGTGTTTCCAATTAGACTCCAAATGCCACTGAAACGGCGGATCCCCTCGGCGTTTTTATGAATAGGACCACTCCCAGGGCAATAGATATTATATCTCATTACCAGCACAGTTAGCCACCTGGGGATTACGTTGAGGCAAGCCGAGCACTTAGGCAATTGGCTTCTCCCTCGCTCTCTCCCTTTTGTGGAACTGATTGAGTTTGTTCTCCCACAACACCCATTTAATGTCAAACTCAAAAACGGCCTGACCTCAATTTCCATGAGAAAATGCTCGTTTAACACGCACATGTGGCAGCTTACTCTTTAAGCCCACCGAGCGCCAAGACCGTGTGCTAGTGTGGGTCAAAAATTAGCGTAAAGGCACATTATATGGACAACACTGTTGGGACACCTGCTCAATTATAGTTTCTTCTAAAATCAAGGCTATTAAAGCAAGTTTATCCAGCCTGCTTTTGTCTCTACTGTACAGGGCACTATTTCCACTAGATTTTGGAGGAGCATTGCTGTGAGGACTTAGACTTGATTGCATTCAACATTAATAACATAAGGGAGATCAGAATGTTGGATAATCACCACTCCAGCTCATCCCAAAAGTATTGGATGGAGCACCATCCATCATTACAGAGAGCACAGTTCTTCCACTGCCCCACAGCTCAATGCTGGGGGGCTTTATACCCCTCTAGCTAGCCCACGCCTGGCATTATTAGGCAGCATGGCGCTGATAGGTTCATGTTTGCGATCTCCTCCAAAGAGTCCTATTCTATTGGCAATACTTCTCTACTTTGCAGGTAGTAGCCGAATGCATTCATTGGAAGGGGTGTCCACTAATACTTGGACGTATAGTAGTCATATAGGAATTGGTGGTCAAAAGCTTCCATTGCTTTTTCATTGTTTCATTAGCCTTGTAGCTAAGCCAACTTCAGGCACCAAGAGGGAACAAGGGGTGTCCACAAACATTTGGACATGGGTTGGATTCCCATTTGTCCCATACATTTTCTTTTAATGAAGAATCTTAATTCAGAATCTGGGACTAGGTTTAATCTTTGTCCGGGAAACCAGCTAATAGAGTAGCTTGGATTAGAGCAGAGGTGGAAGCTCTGCTATTTAATCAAATTTAATGTTTAATGTTTAATCAAATATAATGTTATGTTATTAGTATGTTGGGAGTCCAGCATGAAGAAATCAGCACAATGATGAAGTACTGAATGCGTTAACTTTACGATAACACTATCAGCAGGGGGCCTGGCCAGCAAAATAGAAAAGCTGGAGAAAAGGTGGAGCTGGAGCAAAGAACTCCAAGCCCCATAAGCCCAAGCGGTAATCAATGCTGACCAGACCCACCTGTGTGGCATGGTATAAATACACCCAGCCAAACACAATTCCCTGTCGCACCTTTGTAGAGGGGTGAACGGTAACAGTGGTTCTAAGTTGTGAACAGGTAGAAAAAACAGAAGAAACAGAAGAAAAGCTGAAGATAAAAAGAAAATAGTTTGAGTTGAAAAAGGTTTAGTTTGTCCTTTGTTTGAGTACACACCACTCCTGGTGTTTCCTTTGTTTGTTTTCCTGCCCTTTTTCCCATATAGCTTTTACAGTTATAACCGTTTTAATACTGCCACCTCTCACAGCTGTGGTGGTGCAGTGGAAACACACTGGGCTACTGTTTCCAGGGTTGGGAGTCTAAGCCCCACCACAGTCTCACCAAGCACCAATCTTGTATTGCCTTAAGACATTCACCATCTGTTACACGCACCATAAAATAATACCCCCAAAAAAGGGGTAGTATCATTTAAATAGTTAAATTAACTGCACTTGAGCCCAAACCCCACACCACACCGTAAAACACTGGGTTTAATATATTATTATAATATATATAACCTTTTCTTTCTACCTGACAGGAACTTAATTTGATCTAGAATAGCTTTACTGTTTATGTCCAAATATTTACAGTCACCAACTCATCTAGACAAATGCTTATATTTGGCTAAATTAAGACCACATGATCATTGGTTTTCTACTGAAATCATAAAAACTGTTTGTGTAACTGAATGCCTGTATCAACGAAAGGGGCACCTTAAAGTAGTGCATGCACCTTAAAGAAAGTTCACTCATCCAACATCCTGATCTCACTAATGTGAGACTAAAGACTCTCACTGCACCTATTCTCATAGTCTGAGTCCTGTCCCACACCCCACAGGTATTTATAGCCTGATCATCCTCATGCAGCGCCATCTGCAGGAGCCTGAAGCTACTACCAATGCATATGGGTTTTTTTTTTTAGATGTAAAGTAGTATTTGTAGATGAATTTTAGTTTCTTATAGAGTGAATATGACTGGGAATTAACTTTGAAATATTACATTAAAATGGCAGCTCATTACAATCACTTTCATCAATAAAGAGTGTTCATCATGTTCCCGAGGAAAGCAAATGAAGCTTATCCAGAAAATACCAACATCGCTTCTCAAAACCTGAGACCTGAATCCACATCTCCAGTATAAACATTACCCACTAAGCCAGGGGTAGGGAACTGAAGACCAGAGTCCAGTACAGTTTGCCGACTTCTCAGCTCTAATACACCTTCTAAATGACAAAATCAGGTGTGACCGAGCAGGAAAAGCACCTTATGGACCTGTCCCCTAAACCTGTACTAAGCTGACCAACTGCTATGATCATCAAATGGGTTATAGCTATTTAAGGGCCCTACTGAGCCTGACAGAATGTATTTCTTACCACAACAAAACCTTGGTTTGGCAAGTTATTAGTGTCTTTTACTACTGTTTGTTCGGTTATTGTTGAAAAAATAACCATATTATGCAGTGCTATGCTCTCCTAAAGTGATTATCAGTGTTTTGTTGCTGGGATTTTCCAGCGCTGTGGTGTTGCATGCTTCCGTAATTGGAGATACCCTGGGGAAATTTCCAAAGGTGGCTGGTATTGCACTAGATTGGGAGCTCAACAACAATGAAGCAGTGAAGCCCTGTTCCCTGGTCCTTGCTGAAACACATCTTTTAAAAATAGTCATACAAAAGGCAGTTATTATAAAATGCCGACCAAGACAGAGCTTGTACTGGTGTGTATCTGCCCATGGGCCTAGACACCGATATATCCGGCCCAGCGGTGTTGCTGGGTGTACTGTCAGAGCACTTGCTTTTAAAAAACATTAGACAGCTCTGAAAGGCTCTCTCGCAAGAAACACCACTTATGGCAATCTGAAAAGATTGCTTTCAATATTCAAAATGAGTGTAACTAACTTTGACAGGGCAGAAAATTTCCTTCTAGACCTTTAAGCAAAGTCTGAATCATTGAAGGAGTTTGGAGACTCCTGTGATTCATTCAGATTTACACTATGATTAGTACTCTTCAAAATGGCAGGTTTTTTACGTTGCACTTCCCACAGGTCTCGCACCGAAGCTTATTTTCTGAAAAAATGACCTATTCAGTAAGGATGATAACACCTGTTTTGAGGATTGCTTTCTCATGTCTACTGGTGCATATACAGTATCTGTTACATAAAGACTGCAAGAGGGCCATGTTCTCAATGTTGATGCAAAATCTTCAGCAAATGGTCACTTTATTGGAAAAGGAAAATGCTTTCTTAAAAATAGTGTAGGGAAGGAAGGGGTACGATGTACTCCTGCAAACAATAAACACAGAGACAATAAACACAGAGGCAATCATCCCATATGATTCCATACAGAAACATTGGAGCTTCCCTCTTTTCTAATTTCAAGCCAACAGAAGCTGAGGACTAGTCAGATCCATTACGCTTTAGTTACTGGGTGTTATTTTGGTGTGCTAGCTGATGCCATACAGACACAGAAGTGAGTCTTAATTGTTGTATGAAAACAGTTTTCTGTTGTGTTTTGTTGAAATATTGGGGTAAGATGAATCTCTACACCAACTGGGCCACTAGCGTAACTTAGCCCATTGTTATTGCAAATGTAGCCCAGTTGCCTGCTGTTATTATTATTAAAATTACTGCTTACATGTTATCTAACCCTAAACATTAATATTCATCTGCAGCTGTTTGTTCCCATGTTTAATATTACTGGGTAGATTTCAAGAGCAGACTTGACATACTGTTAAATAGCTGAAACACTGCATAGCCAAAACAGTAGAAGGCTGATTTTTAGCTAGAAAAGTGTGACAATGCAGTTAATATTGTTAATGTTTTTATATATATATATATATATATATATATATATATATATATATATATATATATATATATATATATATGAGAGAGAGAGAGAAAATATGCCCCTTTCTAACATTACTTTCATGTGGATTCATCTAAGCAAATGGTTGTCTTACTCCTTTGTCTCACCTTTTGTTACCCTTCGTCTTCTGGCTCGAAGTGGTCACTATATGGTAATTCAAATAACCCTCAAAAGGTGACAACAATCAAGTGGTCATACCGATGACCAATGTTGTGTGATGACCATCAACCCCCCTCAACTTCATCCCCCTCCTACCCCTCCTTAAATTCCTCTTCTTCATCATCCTTTTTCCTCCCACAGTTCCCAATGTATATAAGGTCCTCTCGAAATATCCCTAATTAGACTGGATTGGTTTAGACTGGATTAGTTTAGACTGGATTCGATTAGACTGGATCGGATCAGACTAGGCTGGGTCTGACTGGGTCAGACTGGCCTGAAATGGACTGAATATGGTACTGTATACTGTACTGTATACTGTATGTGTGTGTATATATAAATGTGACAGGCGAGACAGAGACAGGTAGGCACCACCTTCCTATGTTGCTGTAGCCATTTAGGATCCAACCAGCAAAACTTTCACCAACCTTTCACTTTCAACATCGTTACACATTTAACTACATGAAAATGACAGGATCCTACACCCAACAATCAAGCCTACCATTGCCATTTATGATCCGATCAGCAACACTTTGTCCATTGGGACAAGGAAGACGACAGTATCCTAGTAATCCTAGTAAAGGTTACACATAAGCTTCTCTTCACCCACACACTAATCACCCACTGTGTCTCAAGCTCTTCATGGGGGTCATCAGGTAGGCACCTCCCATCATCAGTGTTTTGCTGAATTAACCACTCGACACTTTAAATCGCTCAACACTGAAATCTGGCGTCTCAGAGTTGCACCCTCCAATCTCACTTTCACAGGATTTTACTTGGTAACACAATTGCAACAACATATAAAACAACATATACAACTTTAAGAAACACCATAGCAACCAGGAATCTGGAACCATTAAGCAATGCCATAGCAACCACCTGGGACACCATAGCAACCATTTAAAATGGATTATCCCAGCACTTTAGCAACCACCTAGCAGCACCATTACAACCACTAAGGAACACCAAAGCAACCACCTAGCAAATTTTAACTTCAATACAACTATAACAATAAGAATATTTATTATTTTAAGAGCAAATTCGACTTTTTGTTTTACATATTGGGGATAATTATTATATATTTTGCAATAAATAAAATGCAAAGAACAATTATTATATGTTAGACTGTGCAGAAATGTACATCTCATTTTCCCGGAGTGCCCAAACTGTTGCGTGAGCCTGTATATAAATGCTTGCAAAAAAACACATTCCATTATTTATGCAATCTTATGAAAAACTTGAAGTTACTAACATAATTAAAAAAAATACAAATAGGTCAACTCACCTCATTACACCCCCATTATGTCTATTGGTCCAATCCCAATTACATTTCTGAAATGACCACAACGATAAACAGCAGCTATTTCAGGCTGTTGGAGCACTGTCTGTCTCGTGAGCAAATGGCTTGAGTACAGCACATAAGGCCGGTCAGTACTGGAAGAAGGCTGACCAGGCCGAAATCCAAGCGGGTCCTAGAGGAGCCAATATGCTCTGTGACATCTACTTCCAAATTCCTTCCATATTGCCCATACTGGTCTGAAGTGATTCAGTCTCCTAACCATCAGTGCTGCCACTGTCTGTGTGTATTCTGCTAAACAGGCTCCCAGCACCCTCTTTTCCTCTGTTCTCGACTATGTAGTTTTCTCAGACCTCCTGAGACTTCCATAACATACAGCACACAGCATAAATAACACATCTACTGTCCCTCGGAGCTGTTTATTAGCCCCCTTATCTTTTCAAAGATACAGATTTTGAGGTCATCAATTATACATTCAGTAAGTTACTGCTGAGAAGACGGGAGCGTTCTACACCAGCTCGTCCCATTTGGCTTCACTTATGATCAGTTATCACAGGAAGCAAATCTGCTATCTGTGAAACTTAAATACAGACTCTGTTCCAAATGCAGCTGCTGGACAGCTGCTGTCGTTTGCTACAAAATGCTGAAGTGAGCCTTTGTAGTCGCTGTGTTCGTTTCAGCGCTGAGCTTTTTCTACACTTCAGCATACAGTTTTCATCATGCATTATAGATGCTTAGTTTGTTTGAAATGCACACTTTGCATGTGCAGTAATCGCTGTTTGATATCAGCATCAAAGTATTTTTTCTCGTTAGTGTGTGTGTGTTTGTGAGAGTGACTAAAATCGGTAAATAGCCCCATCAGAATTTACATTTTTGCATTTAGGAAATTAAATTTCAACTAATTCCTCAAGGCATAAAAAAAGGTCAACTTTCACCCTGTTTGTTCTTCAATGGTCACGACCCCACAGGACTGAGCAACACAGAGCAGACTGTAGTATTTGGGTGGAGGGTCATTCTTAACACTGCAGTGACACTGACTGACATGGTGGTGGTGGTGGTGTGTTAGGAGTGTGTGTATCGCTGCAGGTAAGGGTGTATCAGACACAGCGGTGCTGCTGGAGTGCTTAAACACATCAGCATCACTGCTGGACTGAGAGCAGTCCACCAACTAGAAATATCCAGCCAACAGCGTCCTGTGGGCAGCGTCCTGTGGGCAGCGTCCTGTGGGCAGCAGTCTGTGGGCACTGATGAAGGACTAGAGACTAACCAACACAAACTGTGCAGCAACAGGTCTTAGCGCTACGGTCTCTGACTTTACATCTACAAGGTTGGACCAGCTAGGTCTAATAGAGTGGACAGTGAGTGGACACAGTGTTTAGCCCCTCCAGCAGCAAAGCTGTGTCTGAAGGCTTTTTTTGGTTGTTGGATTTGTTTGTTGTTGGTGTGTGTTGCTTGACCATGAAAAGAGATGGCACCAGGTTGCACTGCTGGAGGCAGTGTGATGCTCTGGGACCCTTGGGTCCTGGCATTCATGGCACACATTACTGCAGACCAAGCACATCCCTTCATGGCAATGTCATTCCCTAATGACAGTGGCCTTATTGAGCAGGATCATGCTTGAGGAACATGACAAAGAGCTCAAGGAGTTGACTCGACCTCCGAATTCAAAATCTAGATCTGCTGGAGCATCTATGGGATGAAATGGAAAAACAAGTCCATCCATGGAAGACTCGCAGCAACTCGCAAGACTTAAAGGATCTGCTGCTAACGTCTTGGAGCCAGATACCACCTCACACCTCAACGGGTCAGAGCTGTTCTAGCGGTACGAGGTATTAATGTTATGGCTGATTGTGTATATTCAGTATTAGAGCTGGGCAATATGACGGTATTTGATCATATTGTGATACATTTTGTTATTGTGGTAAACAATATGCAAAAATATAATGATGATGATACAAAAATGTTCCATATCGCCCAGCTCTACGCACTATACACACTGCCTTTCTTGAAGCCTCCACTGCAGAAGATCTGGAGGCAGCTACTACTTCAAACTCATTAGCACTGCAGTTTTTTTTTCTTTCATTAGGAAAAAAAAATCAATTTGCAAGTGCAAAATCCTTCTTGTTTGAGTTTGACAGCACACCTGCGCTTAATTATCCTATGGAGATGGGTCCTGACCAGGTTTATGCAAATGCTCCTCCCTGTTTCGCTCGATGGAGGGGTGGGGGGGGCTGATTATGCCGTCTCATCTGCATCCTTCAAGCTCACAGGACATCAGAGGAGGCTGTTCAGAGACACGCCCACCCCCGCTGAGGCCCAACAGCTGCTTAGCCTAGCAATGACCGGCTGCTCTTTCCCTCTGATGACTCGCTCTCTGAATCTGCTAGTAAAGCGCGGGATTCCTTTGATGTTTCTTTGTGGAGAGAATGTGTTAATTCAGCACGGGACTGTTCACTCACCTGTGCGTCTTTGATGAAAGTTCATCAATAATCTGGACAATGTGACATCACTTGTGTTCGAACTTCAGTCTGGATTTGAAGAACGGGCTTCCATCACCTGAGACTTACAATTAGAACTAGATGGAAGGACGGTTCCCACTTCCTGGCAGTTGCTAGGCTGTTGCTATGTGGCCACTAGGGTGATTTTATAAGGTGGTGGCTAAAAGGTTGCTTTGGTGAAGCTAAAGGTTGCTACAGTGTTGTAAAGTGTCTGCTATGGTGTTGCCAAAAGATTGCTTGGTGGCTGCTATATTTTCCCAAGTGGTCACTATAGTGTTGCTAGGTGGTTGCTAGGCTGTTGCTATATGGTCACTAGAGTGATTTTCTAACATGCTAAAATGCAGTGGTATCCTAGATGGCTGTTATAGTGTTGTTTTGGTAAAAAGTTGGAGATGGTTCCTATGGTGTTACTTAGTGGTTGCTATGGTGTTGCTTAGTGTTTGCTTCAGTGCCATGCTATTCCAAATTCCTGGATGCTATGGTGTTGCTAAAACGTTACATCATGTTACAAAAATTGGGTAGGTGGTTGCTTTGGTGTTCCTTAGTGGTTGTGATGGTGCTGCTAGGAGGTTGCTAAGGTGCTAGGATATTACATATTAAAAAGTTGCTATGGTGTCACAGGTGGTTGCTATGGCATTGCTTAGTGGTTCCAGATTCCTGGTTGCTATGGTGTTTTCTAAAAGTTGAATATTTTGTTGCTGTTGTGTTACTAAACATTTGCGAGGTGGTTACTATGGTGTTACTAAGTGGTTGATATGGTGTTGCTAGATGTTGAAGGGCAGTTGCAAAGGTATCACAGGAGGTGCAACACCTTTATGATTCCAAGTGGTTGTTCGCTGTTGGATCAGCTGCGCTTGGAGGCTGTAAACGATGTGGGGAAAAAGGAAAAGGATACAGGGATACGATAAGAAGCTAACCTGTGAACTCCGGTGTTTACATGGTCTGAAATATTTCATAAAGTACGTTTCCACCAAAACACAATTAAAATTGAATGCTGAGACCTTCATCAAATAAAGCTGCAACCAGTCAAAGTTCCTCCTCTCCTGTGGGACACAACCTGCCAGACGGCAGCTAATGTCTTCAATTTGCCACGGAAATTAGGAGACGTAAAACAGCCTCTCCACTTGCCGGCCAAATCAAGATCAGGAAATTAGGTGCATTAAAGGAGATGATTTAGTTCATTCGAGAACGTGAGCTCATCAGCGGGGCGGAATAGCAGGCGACAAATTGATTGTGCAAACAGAGAACGGTAAATGCTGCGTATTAACACTAATGGGTCTGGTAGGTCATGTTAACCCCTACAAGTCTAGAGGTATTACTGTTGTTTTAATATGCTATTTCAGTGTAATTACCAGTGAATTACCCTCCGGGTGTTCTAGACCTTTTGAAAAGACCTAATGGTTTCTAGAATATATATAATTTTAGCTCATTTTTTGGTCAAATTATTTGTCACTGTGATGGATGTTTGATTGGAAATAAAAGGGAATTGTCTAATCAGGATTTTCCTCCTGTGATTTCTAGGTAGATTAAGCTAAACAAGCTCTTCCATTGGTTAGGCCTTCAGGAGCTGAACTGAAGGCCTTACATTTCAGATTCTCTAACAGGTGACCCCCACCTGCTTTATTTTTACAAGACGCCTC
The DNA here is from genome assembly GCF_030463535.1 of Salminus brasiliensis. Taxonomy (NCBI): domain Eukaryota; kingdom Metazoa; phylum Chordata; class Actinopteri; order Characiformes; family Bryconidae; genus Salminus; species Salminus brasiliensis. Next base: position 41,232,196 of record NC_132884.1, on the reverse strand, counting down.
GTCTATATGTGTATTTACAAGCTGTTTATGTGGCAGTTAGAATTAATTTACTCAAAGAACACTTAAATAAATGCAATTAATAATTTATAAAGCCAAAACGGAATACTTTGTATCATATATAGTTTATTATCCTATCTGCTTTTGTTAAAATAGACAAAATAGGGTGTGTCTGTGGTGTGTCTGAAGAAAGCTAAGCTATGGCTGGGAGCATTTAAGAGAAATATGGTACCTAAGCTCTATACTCTCTCCAAGATATCAAATATTGATCTGAAAATAAGAATTTCTAGGATTGTTTTAGTGCACCAATGTTTGTATGCATTTGTTCATACCGTGTGTGTGTGTGTGTGTGTGTGTGTATTTATGTATGTGTGTGTGTATGTATGTATGCATATGTGTGTATTCACCTCAGGCTCAGGTTGCAGTATGTATAGGTCCTACTGACTATATCTGAAAAGTTCCACTCAGCTTGGTCCTCACTGGTGTGCTTTCGGTCTTTCAGGCAAATTTCTCACCAGAGAATCTATGTTCACCCCACACTACTGGATACTAAGTTGTAAATATTGATGTTTCATATTTACGATTTGCAATTGCAATCAACTACAGTATAATCTGGGAAGCTCACTGTTTAAGATCACCCAGATATTGGGTTTGCAGTTGCCCAGAGGAGCAAATTGGCCTGAAAATTGTCCTGATTATCCTGTAGTGTGGGCCAGGCATAACTGTGAATACTAGTGGTGAGCCATAAAAAATTAAACATAGTATCATAATTCTTTATTGACATTTATTCCACTGCTGTAAATACACATCACACTATAAGTGCCTCATGGACAGCTGTACATGGGCATTTCTGGACAAGCGGAGAGCTCCAGAAGCTTGTTCTGAAGGTGGAGCAGCATGTGGGCTGAGGCGGTAGAGTAATACTACAGGATTTTACACTAATATGATTGTTTGAGTTACATAGAGCTCCATAGTGCAGTAGCACTATAGCTCCACCAAGCTCCATAGTGCAGTAGCAGCAGTGTTCCGGCCTGGAGTGCGAATGACGGAGACGCCGTTCTCCCTGTTCCAGTCAATGGAGCATCAGCATGATCCTAAAATTGATATATGTTGTTTTAATGTCTGGAAACGGCAAAATGCAGCAATATTGTAGAGAGCATTGTTTTTCTTTCCCATAATCAAGACCTCAAATTCATAGTAAAATAAAAAAGTTTAGAAGTTTAAAAATTTGGAGTAGGATTTTTCCTATATAACTTCTCAAACTTAGAGCTTAAATAAGAAGTTAGTAAGTAAGACTATGATTTTTAAAACAACCCTTTAGTGCCGTTGCTGTTTTGAAGCCTCTGTTGTTGCGGAATTACAAACCGGCCTCTGGCAGAAAACCTTATTGTAAATTTAAGACATATACCAGAGGTCTGATGTGCGGAGTGCTTCTCTATCCTAAAACTCAGTTGATATTCATGAAATATTCTGCTATTGTGGAGCAAAATTCATCAAAATATTCACGCACGGCGGAACATGCGGCGCCAGCTTACCCATTCTCTCAATTTTCCGATCATTAAGGTACTGGAGAAACCAAGAAATGTGTCTGCAGGAGATGGGGGTCAGGTTTATTTAACGCGCAGTAGATGAATGAGTCAGAGCTTGCTGAGATTGAGATGCCTATCATCATGAGGCTCTGCGAGGAGCAGCACTTTTCTATCTTGTCAGCTTGAAAGACGTGTAGAAAAGGAAAGGCCCATATGGACTGTGTGTGTGTGTGTGTGTGTGTGTGTGTGTGTGTGTGTTTGTGTTTGTGTTTTGACATATCTGTGACCTTAAACAGATGTGCTGTTTCTTATGTTTGTGGTGTGGGTGTCACACCTGTTTCCAACCTTAAAGCAAACAAAACAACAGCTTGTATGGAGCAACGTCTGAAATGCAGCCCTGGTCCATGTATCCGAAAAAAACCCATTCCAGAGCTGGGAAAACAACACAGCTTTATTCAGCGTGTTTAAATAGTCTCAAACGATTCATCAGAGATGCTGCGCCTTGATTTGTGTCTGCCGTATATGGACGTCCTGATCGTTGACACCTTGTCAGTCTTGATTTAGCAGTTTATCTACGCCTACGGAGCTGCAGCGCTAACCTGTAATACACCCATAGGTCAAGCTGAGTACATCTGACATTATATGAAAAAGCAATTTCATCACAACATGCATCTCATTTCCTACATGTATCACAGTATTAAAATAATCCCAGCTCAAAACGAGTGGAGTTTTAATGCTTCTGAGAATGACATGCTGAGCTAGTATCTTTAAAGAAGGCACAGATAGATTGATCAGATAGGTAAATTAGACTTTTATAACTGCTCTGTACAAGTAAAAGACTATGAAATGCAGTTAGCATTTACCAGAAGTGCAAATAGTAGCATTGTGCAAATATAACAAAGTGCAAAAGTGACAGTATTGTGCAAAGACATATACGGTGCATACATAGATCCTAGTGCATGAGTAAATGATAATAAATAAGGAACTAATAACATATTTGGCGTAAGAGTAGTGCATCATAAGTATAATGAGACAGTGGTATTTATAGCCAGTGTGGGGTGGGATTCAGTGCAATGTACCAGTTTGTACCTGTCAGTGCAATGAGGAGTTCAGTAGTTTAATGGATGTAGGGAAGAAGCTGTTGCTGATCCTGATCCAGCTGGTTCTGGCACTGATGCTCCTGTTTCTCCTCCCTGATGGTAGGATATGAGGTTATACAATATGTGGCTTGGGTGTGAGGAGTCCCTAATGATGCTGCGTGCTCTGTGCACACAGTGCTGGCGTTGAAGGTCATCAGTGGTAGGTAGTTGTGCGCCAGTGATGCGCTGAGCGACCTTCACCAACCTTTGTAGGGCCTTCTGTCAGCCACAGTAGAGATTCCATACCACACAGTAACACCATTACAAAAACATACAGTCACACAGGTCATATTATTGGATTATTGAGCATAATGTGGATTTTTTTTTTTATTTCAGATATCTGGAATATATTGCGATATGATGCAAATACATTAAACCCCACAATTTGATTTTGAAATGGGATGTGTCCTAATCAAACCGGGAGACAAAATGCAGGAAAGCTGATTTGGGCCACTTTATTTTTGGTGTAAAGGTAGCCTTAGGGTCTCTCTCTATATAAACATAAAGATATATATAATTATATAGTGTAATTAAACAGTAAAGATGGTCTGACAGCGACAATATGCTATCTGATTCCTAAAGCTTGTGTAGGTTCACTAGTGGGTTTGGATAGTAAATAAAATGCCTATATTTGTAGGGTAGTCATGGCGATGTGTGATTCCAGTCACCAAATCTGTAAAGTAGTCTGAGTTGGTTTCTCAAAAATTAACCATCTCACACCAGACCCACCAGTCTGAATAATGGCTTACATTTCAACCATTGCAGATTTCACTGGATATCTGATCTGGGCCACCTAACCTTTAATGTGAAGGTAGCCTTAGTGTCTCAGCATAATGCCAGTGTTGAGAATGATACCCCACCCAAATAATGCCTGGTTAAAAAAGTTCCTGTATTCAGAAATTGATGAATCTGAGTCAGTTTCCATTCATTTTACATCAACAAAACATCCAAGGTAGGTGGACCTGATCAAATAAATAGTGCACTTAAAAATACACTTGTTTAAGTGATGTTTTCTAATAAATATATGGACGTATTAGAGGTTTCAAAAACTTTCACTTGATGCAAAGGTTCTTTACTCTTCCCTCACTCATCTCTACTACAAAAATGGTTCTTTATAAAAGCAAAAGTGGTTCTTACTAAGTAATCAATGGGGTTACTGTGCTTTTTGAAGACATCAGGCATTTGTTGGTTGCCAAAGAGACCAAGGATAACCATTTTCAACCTTGAGCTCTTGCCATCTCGCTTAGGAGTATCAGCAGTGAATACTCAACCGCAGCCCAGCAACACCATTCAGGGCTTCTCAAGCAGAACCAGGGAGAATAGCAAACCTCAAATGTAAACATAAACTGGTTCCATTCCGTGACTCTCTGCTAATTTGCATGGGTCTATAAAGGCCTATCTGAAGCAGCAGCTGTTCCCCATCCTTTCAGCCTCCTAATCTGGATTCATATGTAAGGCAAATGTCATTTTTGTCTTCGCAAGGCCCACATATCTGTATCTACAGCATGACACCATTGTAGGCAGTGAGGAGACCAGTAACTACATTTGCAAGCACACAGGAACCTGACTAAACCTGTAACCTGTCTTCTAAACTTACTAAACTGGACAGAACCAAGAAGTTACATGAGATATAGTAGTGTTAAAAAAAATCCTGTATTGATTTAATTGAATAAGTTATACATCTGATGTGGAACAGGATGTGGAGCTGACCTTGAGAAGCTCTTATTAAGAAAAACAAACAGGAAAATCAAATAATGTATCTGCTGCTATTCCAATGCAGTGGACTGAGCATTCCTGGGTCCAGACCTCAGCATCATTGAATGCGCATGAGATGACATGCGCATTCTCTCTTCACTGGCTTCCTGTAGCTGCTGCCCACGTCATCAGATTCAAACCCCTGACCCTGGCCTACAAAGCCAAGACTGGACCAGCCAGTTCCTCTGTACTTGATGGCGATGGTCAAAAGCTGATCTGCACCAAGAGCCCTTCCAGCTTCAAGTACGGCTCGGCTCGACCCGCCATCCTTTAAGATCCATGGAAGACGAGCGTCCAGACTTTTTTCTGTCCTGCACCGAAGTGGTGGAACGAACTTCCCCTGGGTGTCCGAACAGCAGAGTCCAACGCTCGCTGTCTTCAAACCCAGACTGAAGACCCTCCTCTTCTGAGAGGACTTGGGTGAAGAGTAGAGTACTATGGCCTCCATTTTGACTTGTGTTTAGTAGAGTCTAAACTTTTTAAGTCTATTTAAACACTTTTGTAAGTCACTCTGGATAAAATGTAAATGTATCTGATCTCCTGAAATTTGTCTTTGAACAATGGAGAAGATTTTGAAAATAAAGCTGTTTGGACTAAAATTTAAATGAATTTAAATGAAATCTAAATAAATAAAATGTGATCTCAGACTTTTGCACAACACTCTTCTACACCAGAATTCTTTCTTTAAAGAGACCAGGATGTGGAATTCTTGTGGTTTGATAGATTTGATGGATGCACAGCTTTCAGCTCACGTACCATCTGGAGAGGTGAAACACCAAAGATCTATCATTGATGGATGCGTCCCAGAGCCACTGTCGCATACTCTGCCTTCGTCGCTTTGGAGCTGGGATTCTTCTGAACAGGTGGGAGGTGCTCTCGGATCAGAAGCGTCGTTTGTCTCGCTGATGTTTTTCTCACCTGCCCGCTGTGTCTCCTTACTGAAGTGTGCCTACCGACCCTGTGAGTTATGTCAGCCTACTTTCCATAACTCATAACTTCAGACAGAACATGTGTTGGGTTATATGTGACTGCAGTATCAGAGACTGACTGATGGCCTAGCCAGCAGAACAGAAATAAACCACAGAAATTTAGATTCTACACATATATAGTGGTGAGAGGTCAGGTATTTAGAGATGCTTCGTGAAGGAGGCGTTATGGATGTTGGTGGGTTTCACATGTAGGACATGCCAGGTCTTGATGTGTAGGAACAGTGACGCCAAGCAAGGCAAGTAGGTTAATCTGTACATGTGGGAAAAGACCACCCAGTTACCTGTAATGACCCACAATCAATCTGACTCACCTCAAGAATTAGCTCAATCAGGCTGGCCGTCCTACCAGAGAAGAAAATTCACTTTGTCTTTAGAGCTTGACACCCAATTCTGTAAGTAAGAGACTAGAGGTTTTGGGGCTAATTAGCGAGCCCCAGTTTGCCAATGTGGTCCATTTACCACTGTTGTCAAACTGCTCCACAAATTTATTGAAAAAAAGGGGTTTGCTTTTGCATGCTGGGTGCATTGCTTGCTTGCTCACTTTGTATATAAAGTGCACTATATGTCCAAAAATTTGTGGACACCCCTTCTAATGAATGCATTTAGCTACTTAAATTTGCCTTTACTGTCCAGGGAAAATGTTCTACTTGATTTGATTGCATTCAGAAACAAGGGCGTTAGTGAGGTCAGTGAGGTGTTGGATGATCACCACCTCCCCTTGTCCCAAAAGTATTGGATGGAGCACCATCATTATCATTCCAGAGCACCCCTCAGAGTTTCACTGCTCCACAGCTCAATGCTGGGGGGCTTTATACCCCTCTAGCCAATGCTTGGCAATAGGCATGGTGCCAATCGGCTCATGTTGTATGTATCTGCTCCAGAGAGTCCTATTCTATTGACCGTACTTCTCTACAGGGACTAGACAAGCTGTGTGTATATGTGCATTGGTCTGTATTAGAAATGGTTGCAACGTAGAAGTAGTAGTTGAATGCATTCATTAAAAGGGCTTTAGGCATCAGATATGCTAAGCATGCAAGGTTCACTGGTGGGTTTGGTTTCATTCACCACCACTGCAAGTTGGAAAGTGAACCATTTCACACCAAGCCCACCAGTCTGAATAACGGTCTACATGTCAACCACTGAATTATGGAGGATGTTTGGGTGAATCCCGGTGGAATTTCTCTTTAACTGTGGTCCAATCGCTGTGTTGTGGTTTTCTACACCAAACACATGGATTATCTGTGCAATCAGTCCTCACAGGGTGAGTGTCTTATCATATCTTACTAATGAGGAGTGTTTTAGCTAAAAACGACTGCGTCTTTCAATCAGATGGCAATCCATTTTACCAGTTACCTCTCTGTCAGGATACTTAACCTCATCTATTCAAGATGAGAGGGTTTATTCCAAATCTCATAATTAAAGTATGATAAAGTTGCACTAATCAGACCCCGCCTGATTCCTTGATGATCAGCAAAGTCAATTACTTCGTATCTATGCATTTTATTTTCTCATTACCATCTCTCTCTCTCTCTCCCCCTCTCTCTCTCAACACTTTTTAAATTAAAGCAAGCACTGAATGCATCAAGGCTGGGGGTTTAATCAAGTGGAAACCACCAAAGCCCTCCTGACTCGGCGGCAGGCAATCAACTCAGCGCTCTCAACCCATCACCAGGAGCCCGGCCTTCATCAGGATCGGCGGCACATGCTGTCCTATCTGCATGACAGTGGCTGAAAACGCTGGCGCCTCGTCAGTAGAAAGGACCCTCGCTGTGACTAATGCGCCAAGGGAGCACAAGCTCGACTCAGGAGCTCGGTAAGATGACGAAGCAGAGGCAGGAAGAAAGACAGGCAAGGAGAAACCGACGCCTCTCGATGTTGTTTGAGAGCTTTGATAGCCTAAATGACGGCAGGGCAGAGTCTCATTGAATGATTTATGGTCAGCGAGGACGAAGGACCGTGGCGTCTGTCAGGGAGATGAAAGCTTTCTCAGGGTTTGTGGGATTGCTGTGTTATGTTCAGATCTGGGATGGCGGGGATCGAACAGATGCTGTGGTCGAAGGTTGTCACCACAGCATTCCGGGTGGGGGGCAGTAAGTGGTCACTGTTGTGACAAAATTTCAAAGGACTCCAAAGTGGTACCTTTACAGGAAGAGAGAAAGCATGGTTAACTTTAACATGTGTTAAATGGAAATGGGTAATTAATGTAAATAAGGTGATTTAAGGTGGGGGCTGGTGTGAAATGACACTTAACCAACCAAGACACTTAACCAATGTTAACCATGTCAAAAGCAAGGTGTCTCTCCCTCCCTTCACCACCAGTTTGGTTTCCGACTGCTGCCCCAGAGTACGCTTGCCCCCTGCCTATAAGTTTGTCAGAATCTGGGAGAGTCCCGATGTTACAAGACCTGGGTCTATGCCAAAGACAATCAACAGTTCTAACTTGCCAACATGGTTCCCATCTCATTAATTATCATAAAATACATTGACGATTTATTGCTCTGGTAGAACCTGGGAATCACCAAGACAACAACCCCTTTTATTAACCACCAGAAAACCTGCACGTGTCTTAGAGTTTGAAATGATGAAGATGGTAAAACAGTGGCAAAAAATTGTAAAACTATAAATGGTGTCTCAGACATCAGATTGAGTATTAAATAATTTTTAAGATGTAATAACCGGGTTTACCTTCTGGTTCAATAGATTCTATGGACAACACAACCCATGATTCTCCTAGATTCACGTGACTGTTACCTGCCCTCCACCAGCCTCTTACGTCCATCGTCACCTAAATTCTGATTTCCTACACCTGTATAGCATCATTGTTTGGTATTCCCTTCTCCGGTTTGTCTCATTGGGAAGTATTGCCAGTGAAATATCGTAAGCTGAGCTTATACTGAGCGTTTTCGTCTATTCTATGATCGTGTGCTTTGGACCTGGTTTTGACTTCCAGTTTGCCTCTTTTTTTTCTCGCCCTTTTGTTCTGTTTGCCTGATATTGTATTCTTATAGTTTTAACCCCAGCCCAGTTTCTTTACCACGATTTTGCCTTGCCCATGTCCCTGCTTTCACTGTTACTGGTTTTGATCAGTCTTGATTCGTTTACTGTGTCTGTAGATTGCCTTTTCCTAAGATACATGTTTTTCTTTGGGCAACAATGATATATATATATATATATATATATATATATATATATATATATATATATGTATATGTGTGTGTGTGTGTGTGTGTGTATACAGTGCCTTGCATTTTGCAACTTTTCAACATTTTGCCACATTTCAGGCTTTAAACATAAAGATATGAAATTGTAATTTTTTGTGAAGAATCAACAACAAGTGGGACACAATCGTGAAGTGGAACGAAATTTATTGGACATTTTAAACTTTTTTAAGAAATACAAAACTGAACAGTTTGTGTGTGTGTGTGTGTGTATATATATATATATATATATATATATATATATATATATATATATATATATATATATGTTGGCTCATATTTTGATGTGTACAGAATATTAACATGTACTATATATTGTAAACATATACATGTGTAATATACATATACAAATGATGCACAAAACACTCAAGTCACAAAAGGTGGACGGTTTAGACTAAGATCTTGGTCTTTTGTCTGCATGTATATACAGTAATAGACTGTAGACAGTGGACTAGCAGGTGATTATCTATGATTTGGGCAGTCATTTCAGGCCAAACTAGAGGAATTGACCAAAATTGAGCCCCAAACCATTATTTATTGTTAAGAATACATGTCTTTGCATCAAGCATGTCATATTACACATTTAGGCCCTGTCACTATCTGACACCAACATCAGCCATGTATTACCACCAAACATGGGTTACAAACCTGAATCGTTTAAGCAGGGAGTTGGTATTTCATCAAGAAATATGAATTGTGCAGCACGGCTTGTAACAGTATCTCAAATCCCCTGCATTCTGTGTGTGTGTCTGTGATATTCTGTATTCCCAGTGAGGAGCTGTGTTTGCCAGAAAGCCACTTTCTCAGACTGCGCTGCAGCCGGCCAATCACACAGCCCTGAATCTGCATAGGATTGTCTCAGTCTTGACCTTGACATCATTACAGATGACTTTGTTCCAACATATTCTGCCTCACTCTACATTCAGTTCTACATCTTGTGTGGTTTTACCACAACACAGCGTACATAAGTGATGTAAACACTGATAAACAAGATTCAGAATTGCTTAAAGAGACGATATGGAATTGGGAAATCTACACATATCTATACATTCATATTTATTGAATTTACAGAGACTTACAGAAGATTTTTCACTATTCACTGTTCAGAAAATACCCTTAGCTAGTTTGTATCGGCTAGAATCCAAAAGACCCCTCTTAGCTTAGATACTACTAAATACAGAAGTCAGTCTGGGGACACAATACTTTATACTCTACACTCTTCACCCAAGTACTCTCAGAAGAGGAGGGTCTTCAGTCTGGGTTTGAGGACAGTGAGCGTTGGACTCTGCTGTTCGGACACCCAGGGGAAGTTCGTTCCACCACTTCAGTGCAGGACAGAAAAAAGTCTGGACGCTCGTCTTCCATGGATCTTAAAGGATGGCAGGTCGAGCCGAGCCGTACTTGAAGCTGGAAGGGCTCTTGGTACAGATCGGCTTTTGACCATTGCCATCAAGTACGGAGGGGCTGGTCCATTCTTGGCTTTTTAGGCCAGAGTCCGGGGTCTGAATCTGATGTGGGCAGCAGCTACAGGAAGCCACTGCAGAGAACTTAAAGCTGGGCTGGACTGCCGTTACATTCTGGATCAGTTGCAGGGGCCTGATGGTGCGCATAGGAAGACCAGCCAGATGGGAGTTGTAGTAGGCAAGTCTTGAAATCACATGAGACTGAGCCAGCAACTGTGTGACACCTGGGTATCAGCCTATTCAACCTACAGCAGTTTAGACCTGCCTGTTCAGGATGTTACAAGAAGTGGTTCAGCCTGGATTGCTTTTTGAATGATGCACAGTATACCACAGCCAATCAGAACAGAGCTTATTTGCATATATTGTATGTGTTAAAGGCATAATACCAAAACGCTTCAGTAAATGTTGGACTGACAGAGATTGGCTGAGGCATCCCACAGAAGATTTGCTCCACCCATTCACATTGTTATAAGGAGTGTTTCAGCCTGAACTGCTTTTTGAGTAAGGCACAGTACACCACAGCCAATCAGAAAAGAGATTATTTACATATACATTACACATACATAAAACCCTGAGCAAATAGATGCTGGAAAATGCTCATGTTAAAGATGTTTTTGGTGCATAAACCCACACAAATATCATACAGTGACCTCAAGGGGACAAACTGTAAGGATATTTTAACAGCGCTAATTCCGACACATCTCATCTACGTAAATCAAAGCAAAGTACGTCTGATTTGCTTCCTTTGAGATCTGACATTCATAGATAATGAGGAAGAGCAAGACCTTTCAAACATCTAGAGAAGCCTAAGTCTGGCAACCATGATAAATGCACACTTGACATACTTGACATTGTCACTTAAATGAAATGTCATTACGGCTTATGCAACATCAATACCAAGATTTATATAAGCAGCGATGAAGAAAAAAAAACAGTCTGTACGATTGAAGCATCATCCTGAAGCAGAGGAAAACAAATGATGTAACATCCGTCAAGGCTGGCAATCACTTGACCCCATCACCAGGTATTCAGATGGAATGTGTCTTGGGTAACATGGATTATGATTATCTAGCTATGATGGAGGATAAGCACTTTTCCTCTATAACCAAGTTGTGCAACACGTCTCCATACAGCTGCTACAGTATCCTGGTGGGCAAGCAGTGTGCGGCAGGCTCGGTGGGTCTAACTCGGATGGTGTCCTTGCCTGGAGCGCCATGCTCATTTGTTAAAACTGGCATTGACAACATTGTAGACATCAGCTGTGGGCTGTGGACTTGAGACTAGCGCAATACGTGCAGTGTTTTTGTTTTTCTTGGATGAGCACCAACTCTGTGGAATAATGAATGTGGTGTGATTGACTGTTCTATATGGAGAAGCAACTGTTCATTTTTAGGCCCAGCTGTAAAGCCAAATAATGCAGCCACTACTGTTCAAATGACTTTTTATGTGGTGCACTGTAAGTCTTCCCACTGCAGAGATAATACTGTAGGTAATATCCCTCATCTAAGGTTAATAAACATACAGTATGAACTTGAACTGTGAGATATGTGGTGGATATATAGACATCAAGGTAACAGATACCCCATATTTATTAATGGCATGTTTTGGAGGGCTCCTAGTGGTGGTTAGTGTGAGTACTCGAGCCCAGTCTTGGTTTCGAGACAATAAATGAGTGGTCTCTATCTCGACTCATTCTCGACCTCATTTGGGATTGGTCTTGTCTCGGCCTCCAGGTTGAGGTGGACCCAAAAATTATGGAAATTAAGTTATGGAGAGCAGCCGAGCCCAATGCATCTGTCAGAGGTAACAGCTATTAGAAACTTAATAGAGTGCAGATCAACATGCTGAACAGCTCAACTCCCCACTGTCTCCATTAAAGCCAATGTATACCAGGTAGTGGGTTCACTACACAGTGCTGTTCAGCATCACATGTAGACCAGGCTAACAGACCAGGCTAGTTGGTGAGGTAACAGAACGTTAGCATTAGCCTGCTTAAATCTCTGTGTGAATCTCAGCTACATGCCTACATCTACTACGGCGGCTTTCCTTGGTCTGGATATGACTGTGATTTATGGTAGTAATGCAGAATGCTGACTGGAGCAATGGGAGCACTGAGAAATTGAGTTGAGTTGTTGAGTGCTGGCAGGCACCATGATGGTTTAACTGAATAGTTTGAGGGCAGATTGAAATGTTATTATTATGTTTTTTTATTTAATAATAAAATAAAAATTGATGCAATAGATGTTATTGGTTTATATCCATTGACTGGTGGTTACATCGGAATACGTTTTAGAGAAAAAGGGACACAAAATTAACATCAACATCATTGCATCCGAAAGTTACATTGCCTTAGTTTGATTAAAACTATAACAAAATTAATTCATTAAAAACTTAAAATTAAAATTAAATTTAAAAAAATCCTGTATTGCACAGCTTTTATTTGTCAATCTTGCAAGTTCCCACTTTCAGACAAGTGCTAGGCTGTTGCTATGTGGTCACTAGGGCGGTTGATATAGTATTGTTAGATAGTTGGTGGATGTTCTGGCATTGCTAAGATGTTTCTTGGTGGTAGCTAGGGTGGTTGATGTTTCAATATTCGAAGTGCCAGAAAGACAAGATATTAAAGCAGTACTAATGCACAGATATATACTGTGCAGCCCAATAAGTTATCTATAAGTCTAATAAGTTATCTAACTCAGACAGTGTAGCATCATTTTGGTTACTGATGTAGACACCTATCAGCCTCCAAGTGCAACCAAGGCTCTGTCATGTGTTGTTGCATCAATCATCTTTAAAAATGCCTCCCACCCACAGCAGCTGCTTCTGAGCACAGCTGGGTTTGTTGGGGAACACACACATAAAAAGTGCAACAGGCTTACAAACGCAAGAGTGGAAAACCGCCGGCTATAAGAGAAAAGCTGAGGCTGTTTGAGCCTGACCCCTGAGTCCAGGTGGATACTGAGCAGAAAGACCCGAGGAGATGAATCTGATTCAATGTACAAAAGGTGCTGATTCAGCTCCATTGATTTTGGAATCACTAGAATCCATTGTTTTTGGTTATACATTTTTAATATAAACACAAAAATGCCCTAAAAAATAAATTACCAAAGGGACATGTTAAATCAAGGTGTGTCCACTAATTAGCATCACAGGTGTCTACAATCTTGTAATCAGTCATTGGGCCTATATATAAGGCTACAGGTAGTCACTGTGCTGTTTGGTGACATGGTGTGTACCACACTCAACATGGACCAGAGGAAGCGAAGGGAAGAGTTGTCTCAGGAGATTAGAAAGACAATTATGGACAAGCATGTTAAAGGTAAAGGTTATAAGACCATCTCCAAGCAGCTTGATGTTCCTGTGACTACAGTTGCACATATTATTCTGAAATCTAAGATCCATGGGACTGTAGCCAACCTCCCTGGATGTGGCCGCAGAAGGAAAATTGATGACAAATTAAAGAGAAGGAAAATGCGAATGGTAAAAAAAGAGCCCAGAAAAAATACTAAAGAGAATAAAGGTGAACTTCAAGCTCAAGGAACGTCAGTGTGAGATCGCACCATCCGTCATTGTTTGAGTGGACTTCATGGGAGACGACCAAGGAGGACACCATTGTTGAAAACAAATCATAAAAAAGCCAGACTGAAATTTGCCAAACTACATGTTGACAAACCCCAAAGCATCTGGGAGAATGTCCTATGGACAGATGAGACAAAAATTTAACTTTTTGCCAAGGTACATCAGCTCTTTGTTCACAGATGGAAAAATGAAACATATCAAGAAAAGAACACTGTCCCTACTGTGAAACATGGAGGAGGCTCTGTGATGTTCTGGGGCTGCTTTGCTGCATCTGGCACAGGGTGTCTTGAATCTGTGCAGGGTACAATGACATCTCAAGACTATCAAGGGATTCTAGAGAGAAATGTGCTGCCCAGTGTGAGAAAGTTTTGTCCAAGTCACAGGTCATGGGTCTTGCAACAGGATAATGACCCAAAACACAGCTAAAAACACCCAAGAATGGCTAGGAGGAAAACATTGGACTATTCTGAAGTGGCCTTCTATGAGCCCTGACCTAAATCCTATTGAGCATCTTTGGAAGGAGCTGAAACATGCCAGCTGGAAAAGGCACCCTTCAAAGCTGAGACAACTGGAGCAGTTTGCTCATGAGGAGTGGAACAAAATTCCTGCTGAGTTGACAGTTACAGGAATCGTTTGATTGCAGTGATTGCCTCAAAAGGTTGTGCAACAAAATATTAAGTGAAGAGTACCATAATTTTTGTCCAGGTCTAAATAATAATAACTACAAATAATACATATGTATATATACTGTTTTTAAGGAAAAAATCGAATTAATTATTTTTTTATTCATTAAATTTTAAATTTCCTTTATTGTTTTGAGGCTATTTGACACCTCTAAACCTCTACAAGGCAGTGGTTGCAGTGGTAGTGATATTGTTGGGTACAGCATGTCTTGGCACACTCATCTTTCCATGCTCCTCTTCTTTTAATTTAATACATACAAACAGTACTCTGGATGTGCTGTTTACTGTGCTGTGTCGACTCCAGTCTCTCTGAATCACCCACACAGCCCTAATCAGGCAGAGAAACTATGTTTATTTGGCTTTTTATCCAAATATAAGCACAGCATGTTCTGTTACAGTGTACCAAAAAAAGTAAACCCAGTCGTTAGTTGACCAACTCTGGGTTGCATTTTTACCATAAAGCAACAGCTTAAGAATCATGTTAATGCTCTATTGACAGTAACAGGGAGAATGGCGTCTCTGTTATTGCTGTTCCTGGCCACAATGCCACAATGGGCTGTGGAGAAGCGAGCAGGATAATGCTTGTCAGAACGGCGTAATGCTCTGTAACCCGACTCATATTAGTGTAAAGTCCTGTTATATTACTCTAACACAGAACAGGTTCTGTATCTATCATTTTCTTCTAGAAATGTGTGTCCTTTAGTTGTGTCTCAAAGCCTGAATTACACCTTATGATTTTACAGGGAGCCCAGCAGCAAGAAATGACATTTCCCGCATAATGTTGCTTTAACCGCAGAACAGCAGTAGTTTTCAAGAACCTGTGTTTCGGCCATCCACATGAAAACACTGTCACCTAATAAAGACATAATAATAATTAGTCATTACTCACAGAGTGTTTAGTCACTGCAACTATATTCTATTTGAGACCTTTTATCTCCATTTTTGCATTTTTTCACATTTAGATTTTTTAAGTGAATCTGCCTGTATGTTCTTTACATGGAGTCATTTAATGAAGAATGGACCAATAGAATTGCTTCAAAAATATTTTTACATTGACTTCCATTGAAAATCCAAAAGGTATTTTGCTTCTCCTGTAAAGTTGCTGAGTCTCCTATAAAGAGATATGAGTTTTTTGCATGAGCGAGGTTCTCTCAATGTCTGGTGGAAGAACAAGAAGATAAGCTGTTGAACAATGGTGCAGAAACAGAAGCAGCTTTTGGCCACAGCCAAAAAAAAGGATGCCACTTTGCTGCCTCCTGTTTGGGGCTGGCGAGAGCTCAGCTATTGGTTATTCACAATGTCCACTTTGCATTGACTCAACATTTAATGATGCATGGACTAATAGAAATGCCTCAAAATGACTCTGAATTAAATATATTTACTCTGACTTCCATTGAAAATCCAAGATTTCTCCTGTTTCTCCTGTAAAGTTGCTATGTTAGAGATATGAGGACTACGCACTCACAGTTTCTGTTAATTCACTAAATTTCATGAAATTCCCATTTCTTTCACACAGAACTTTCTCTCTTCTGAAAGTTCACTAATCTTCTTATCCCAGAACCACCCTGTTCCTCGTTCTCCATACAGACATGGGCAGATTTCAGGCGACCCCTGAGATGCAGCAGATGATGGAGGAGTGAGAGTTGTAATGCTTCAGCACCATGCTGTTCCCCTGGAGAAGCCTTGTCAGAAGCTCACATCTGATGCTCAGACAAGAGGAGGGGTGTGGAGGAAAGCAGCGGGGTGAAGTCTGGAGGAGTGGAGTTCACAGTTTCCTCCATCAACTCAAGCATTTTGCCCTTTCCCTCCCTCAAACAGGCCTGATAAACTGCAGCAGCTTCTTCAGGCCTTCACAGAAACCTTCTCCTCTCTCTGAGCAGAACCTGAGGGACGCTTCAAGAGAAGTTGACGAAGAGAAGTTTGGTCACACATATACACACACACATACACTCCAAATGTGTATGCTGAGTGAACAAGGATACAAATCATACATATATATGTATGATATATATATATATATATATATATATATATATATATATATATATATATATATATATATATATATATATATATTTTTTTTTTTTTTTTTTTTTTTTTTTATCCACCGGAATTCAATTTCCTTCTCTGCATCAGATTCCTTTCCTGAAGAGCTTTGTGAGAAGACATTTGACGACACATTTGATGTCTGCAGACATCCTGCTGCTCAATTTGAAGAGACGATTGCAGAAAAAAACATCCAGCCTGTCGAACAGCTGCCGATATAGCCTCACATCCTAAGCAAAGTTTCCTGGAGGGCAGTGGAGAAGGTGCCAGAATGTCACTTCATAAAAAGAGCCATTTCCATTGTCTGATTGCAGGATTAGATTCGCTGCATATTGCATTGACTGGATCAGATGGTCCCGATGCCATCGAAAAAAAAGAGAATGAAGGGACAATATTGGGGGGGGGGCGTTTTGGTACATTTTGTAGCTTGCTAATAAAACCTAAAAAGAAGCAGTTACTTGGAATACACCCTATTGTACAGTATGAACATAATATTAGATACTGATGAAGTCATTATTTATGACTTTATATCATGTAGGTTAAGTTTAAATGTTGAATAGCACTTTAATGTAGGGTAAACTACACCCACATCACTGTCCTGCAAAAAAAAACATGAATCTTTATTTTACTGTTCTATTTTTACAATTACAAAATTTACATCAGTCTGGCTGCTTTCTTAAATCACATTTGAATTTATGCACATTTACAATTATTATCTGTAATATATTTAAAAAAAAACAGCCATACTAATAATTTCAGGCTTTTTTTTTAGTTGTAAGAAAAAATCATGAAAAAAAAGTCAGTCAAATGACTGGCAGCAAACGAAACTGCCAAATAAAAAACACAAAATGAAAGTTACATATCCAGGGAGAAAAAACTTTGTATATATAGAAATAAAATACATTAATTAAATAATAATGTTTATCTGAAGAATCTTTTCTGTGTTGTTTTTCTGAATTGTGTTTCTGTGGAATTTTAATATATTATATATCATTAAAATAATTATATTACATGCAATGCCAGTCATTAGATTTTTTTTATGATTATATTTTTTACAGTGTTAAACTTACAAATAGTCCATTTTGATTTGAAGTTGGCTTCAGTGTTCAGTATAGGGAAGGGCAACACAACAAGCCATAGTTCAAATTGCCTACACAGAGACCTGATCGGGTTTCCTTCTTCTTTCCTCTTATCCTCGCACTCATTTCTAATAGCCGTTTCCTTCCATATTGCTTTTTCAAGTTCATTGCTTTTCATAAGAGCCTGTGTCAGACTGCCTTGGTTAAACCCTCGAGAGAGAAGCGCTACTCCCCCGCTCAATAAAAGACACGAGTTCAGGTGTTTTCTCCTTACTGACATCAGCATCTCGCCTTTTATGCCTCATATCCAGAAGAAGATATGTTCAGCTTTTCTATGGCGATGGACTGGAGCAAATCCTTGGACCTGGCACGGGTAAGTTCTGGGACCTTCTGGCAATGAACCACTTTAACCCCTTCTATACAGTAATCATTAAATGCAATTTCTGCTAATTTCCAAGGTTGTTTTATTTCTATTTAACTACATTCTTAAAAATAACATTTCTATGGCATCGCAATTATGGAGAACCAATTCATTGGTAAAGAAATTGTACATCAAGTGAAGATTCTTCAGACATTGTGGATTTGCATTTACATTTATAGCATTTAGCTGCCGCTCTTATCCAGAGCGACGTCCAGAGGAGGGCCAATATAGTGTTAGGAGTCTTGCCCAAGGACTCTTATTGGTGTAGTGCAGCATAGTCACCCAGACCAGTAATCAAACCTCAGTCTCCCACATGGTGTAGTAGCTCACTGGCAGGCAGGTAGCGTTGTTATTTGTTACACCACACCAACCACAGGATTTAGTGACCTCTCTGGTGAGAATGTGTAATTGCACCAAACGTGTGGAGGAGCACTTTTACAAAGTTTGTTGTAGTCTCAAAACTTGGTACAAACTAAATATATTCAGAGGATGTAAGATAATTACATAGCTACTGTTGCTGTCTTATCAGCATAATAACCTTATTTGGGTTTTGAACCATTTAAATGTAGAAAAATCTTTACAATTTCACACATATAGAGCTAACAGTGTTCTAGTCAATGAAAAACTCTGGTTACAGCATGACCTAAGATTTTATTTGATTGCACTAATTAATTTAACACAGTGAGCCTTATTACACAGTAAGGTGTATTACTCAGTAACTACAGGGTCTTCTGTACAAACTGGTGGGGCTGTTCTTTGGTAATAGAAGTTTGTAGCAACACTTTTGACCCGCCTGTGGACCATAGTATGTTTAAGGAATAAACTATCCAAATCAATTTCCTGCCAGTGAAATAGCCACTAGGATGCCTGCCGAAAAAGCTCACAAATTAAAGATTAGCTTTATAATGTATGTAAAGATTGTAGAGAATGTAAGAAAAGAACCCTTACAAACCTTTAAAGGACTCTTCATATTCATACATTGATCACTTGCATTTCTCAAACAGCCATAGGGCACTTTTTTAACTGAAGAACCTTTTAAAACTAAAGATCTTTGAGCCAGAGAACAAACTGTGCTTCATACAATGGTTTCACAGATGTGTGCTGAGGGTAGAAAAAAAGTAAAAAGAACAAAAGTTCAACAACTGTTGGTTCCCTCTTAGCAGACAGCCCTGTTTCTTTCACCTGGCCTGTCAATAAGAAAACCCAGGGTGTATTTATTTTATTCCAAGAGCCGGCAGCTTTTATATGCTCTAGAAAACTTTCACACTTTCTGTTCCCGTCAAAGTCACTGGGGTGGAGATGAGGACAAGCAGAGCTTACACAGCCTTATATAACATTTTCTCATCAAATGTCCAATATTAATATGGACTAATAATCCCCAGTGGAATGAGCGGATGTGGCACTCAACAGAACCTGCATTGACACTGTAAGCGCTGACATGACGAAATGAGAAACTCCTATCGCTATGCTGCAGTTGTTCTGATTAAAACAGTGTTGAAATTTGGATAGTTTTATGACTTATCCCTTTTTTTGGGTTTTTTTTTTTCCATGTCGGACTTTATAACGTTGTCTATTATGTTTGGACGATACAATTCCATATTGGCGAAGTTTAGAGAGATGGATGTCAAAGTTTCATTGTGAAAGGGATTTGTTGTGCTCAAGAAAAATAAAGATTGCTAAGTAGTTATCAGCTTAAACAGACAGCACTTTAATTGGTATAGAACCTTTACAAAAGGTTCATTTACAAAAATGATATTTTATAAAACAAAAAAATTACATTTTTGGATCCAACAAAAATTTGTTGGCAACATTTAATACAGTGCTTCCCAATGATTTTTCAAACATGCTAGGCCAGATACAAAGGGATGAACACTCGCAGAGATGGAATCCAAATGCAAGGGGGATTATTCAAACAAACGAACATAAAAAGCAAGAGTGCAAAAAACATGAGCAGCAATAAGAGGGTGAAAAACATGAACAAAACCAAACGGGACACAAAGGGCGAGCGTAACAAACCTGGGACTGGGAGGAGTTAAGAGCTGAGCGGGCACTAGAGCAGCGCTCAATAACAAGACAAGGAGAGCTGGGGAACCAGCAGCTAGACAAAACGGCAAGGCCGACCCAACCTGAACGGCAGCGTGCCGCTGCAAGCGTGGGTCACCTTGCTGGACGTGGTCTAGTGAATTCTGTAAGGGGGGGAACGAGCGAGCCTCGCTGATAATGTGGTTAGCAGGGTGACCCGCTCCTGAATCGTGGATACCGAGCCGAAGCTGACCATAACACACCTCTAGTCGTACGGGGACCCTCTCAAGAGACCTCAAGGTTCCAAACGATACAATTCTCAGCACTGAACCGTGGAGTTGAGGTTCCTTAAATACCCCCAGTCCCAGGTGAAACACATGAACCAAATGAACTGAATCATGAACTGATACAAGTGAACGAAACACATGAATGAAAACACGGCGGAAGTCCTTATTTGGGCCTGTGGGCGGCGGCTCGGAATCACCCCGGGGGAAGGCACAATACCGAGAGGCTGACACATATATTATATGTAACATAGATATTATATTTTTATATTTCCTGCTTTAACTAATCTCCAAATAATCATTAAGACTTTTTCTTAAGGGGGTGTGTGTAGGACTTATAATACATATAAATATAAGATTTGTGTTTTTAACACATTTAAACATATGGATATTTGTATTGAATTTGTATAATGTAATTATAAGCAATGCAAATTCTTAACAATTTCCTAATAGCTGTCATGCCTGCCCCTGTTGTCATGTCTGCCTTTGTTTGGTTGTTTCTTGTGTCTTTTCTGCCCTAGCCATACCTGTCCATTAGTGTCCCACCAGTGTCTCCTTTGTAGCCATGCCCCCTTGTTAGTCCCACTTGTTCCTTTGAGTCTCTTGATAGTGTCTGTATAAGTGCCCCTTTGTTTCAGTTGTACCTTTTCTGGTCTTGTGCATGTATGTGAGAAGATGTTCCTGTTGTGTTTACGTCCATGTCAGTTCATGATTTGTAGATTTGGCCTGATTATAGGATTTTTGATTATCTAGTAAGCTGTGCTTGTTTGGTTTCTGTTTGTTCTGTTTTCTTGTCTGGCATTAAAATATCCTGTGAGTATGTCCGCCTCTGTCACGGTTTGTCACCAGACAGAGGCGGACGTACTTGCAGGATATTAATGGACAGGCGTGGCAAGGGCAGACAAGACACAAACAGAGGCAAAAACAAACAAAGGCAGACATGAAAACAGGGGCAGACATGACAATATCTGGTATTTTCCCTTTGGCAGAAAGAACCCGAGTTTGACGTTTCCCATAACCAGCTACCAGTCTCTAACATTGACTGAAAGAAAGTTTTTCCCACTCCTCCATGCAGAATTCTTTCAGCAATGTGTTTCAGCTTCACTTTTTGATGTAGACAGATGGCCTCCCAAGGTCCTCAAGCCCCCTCTTTCTGAAGGCCTCAGAGAGCTCTCAGGATCTGGCCATGATGGTGATCTTCAACTCTCACTTCAACCATCCAGAATAATCCTCTCCAACCATGTTCTGATCATATGCAGCTGACTCTAATTCTACACATTTGAAGGAGTAATAAATGTGAGGTGGGGGGTCGAACTTTTTATTTACTGGAAAATTACATTTCTATTAATTGCATTTTATAAATGATGAATAAAGACATTTCTTCAGTTGTGTGAATTTAATTAGATCACCTCTCTGTGTTGATCCCAAGAAGATCAAACATCCAGACTGTATCTGTGAACCAGAGCATAGGTGAGGTGTAGTAGGTTAGGTTTAGGTATAGGTTAGATTTAGTTTAGGTTTAGGTTACAATCAGGTTAAGGTGTAGGTTAGGTAAAGTTTAAGTTAATGTTACAATTAGGTTAAGGTATAAAAAGGTAGCGTTATGTTGAGGTATTGGTTAGGTTGAGGTTAAGTTTAGGTTGAGGTTAGTATTAGGTTTAGGTGTAGGTTAGGATAAGTTTAGGTTAGATTAATGTTGGAATTAGGTTTAGGTGTATTAGGTTAAGTTTAGGTTTTACAGAGAAAAAGGGGTTCATGGGTAAAAATGTCACAGGAGCAGAGGCACCTCCATATCTCCATAATCTACACATTTAAATCTATGTATCATGTGAATGGCTGTCCTGGTAGCAATGAGGATGGAACAAGACTAAACCAGAACCAGAGCAAAATCGAAGTGGAGAATCTAGAGTTGTACTTCTTCTACCCATTCTCTGCCATGCAACACAAGCTGTTGCTGTTATTTTTTATAGATATTGGTTTAAACACATATCTCTGGTGCATATTTTCAAGTTACATCCAAGTATGTTGGTAGACACCTACACAAATGTCTGTGTATGACACCCACGGATTCACAGATCGGCATACCCAGAAGAATTACTTGGCCTTAATATATGCAGGGCAGGGGTCCTCCAGCACTGTGCTTTAGAAGATTTAGACGGCAGCTCAATTCTGTCAAACAATTGATTAATTTCCTTCCAGCAGTGCCCTTAAGGCTCCTTGTATCTTCAAAATATGCTAGTGGCTCAAATGGCCAAATCTGCCACATAGGTGACCTGGATGACTGTGCCAGGGGTACTTAATGTCCAAGCATTGCTAAAAGAGTGAAAGTTTGATTAAGTTGAACTGATGGACAAATAATACGCAAAAGTTGTTGACACATTTAGTTTACTTTGAATCTATCCACACATCAAACCACTCTGATGGGGGAAAAAAGACTGGTCAGCTCAAACTGGCCAAGCTGGTTAAATTGGTTGACTAGTTAGTTCTTGACCAGCATAGCATGTTTTCATTTGGTATGATGGACTAGCTTGTCTATCTGCCTGACCAACTTGACTAAGTTAGTCAACCAGCATAACCAACACAACAATGCTGGTCAATCATCATAATGAATGTGGTCAACCAGCTTTACCAAACTAGTCAATCAGTATGATCTGCTTGACAACCAGCTTGGTCAAGTTTATAAGTAGGTTTAGTAATAGGAGATTGGGGTTAGTTTGAGGTGTAGGTTATGTTATGTTTGGGTTTGATGAAGATTATAATTTGGTTTCGGTAGGTTAGGTTTAGGTTAATGTGTAGGTTAAGTTAACTTTGGATAAGGTTAAGATTTAAGAATTAGGTTTAGGTGTAGTAGGTTAAGTTTAGGTTTAAGTTAAGTTCAGTATTAGGTTTAGGTGTAGAAGGTTAGGGTAAGGGTTGGTTACATTATGGTTAGGTTAAGATTAGAATTAGATTTAGGTGTAGTAGCTTACGCTTAGATATAGGTTGAGATGTAGGTCAGGTTGAGGTTAGAATTACGTTGAGGTGTAGTAGGTTAGGTTTGGGTTTAATTTGAGGTTTATGTTAGATTGAGTTTAGGTTTAGGTTACAATTAGGTTGAAGTGTAGTATGTTGGGTTTATGTTTAATTTGAGGTTTATGTTAGGTTGAGTTTAGGTTTAGGTTACAATTAGGTTGAGGTGTAGTAGGTTAGGTTTAGGTATAGGTTAGATTTAGTTTAGGTTACAATTAGGTTAAGGTATTGTAGGTTAGCTTTATGTTGAGGTATAGGTTAGGTTTAGGTTGAGGTATAGGTTAGTTTTAGGTTGAGGTATAGGTTAGGTTTAGGATAAGTTTAGGTTGAGGTTAGTATTAGGTTTAGGCATAGTAGGTTAAGTTTAGGTTGAGGTGAAGTAGGTTAGGTTTAGGTATAGTAGGTTAGGTTTAGGTTTAGGTACAGTAGGTTAGGTTTAGGTTGAGGTACAGTAGGTTAGGTTTAGGTTGAGGTTAGTATTGGGTTTAGGTGTAAGTTAGGTTACGTTTAGGTTTAAGTTGATGTTATAATTAGATTTAGGTGTAGTAGGTTAGGTTTAGGATGAGGTGTAGTAGGTTAGGTTTAGGTCTAGCAGGTTAGGTTTAGGTACAGAAGGTTAGGTTTAGATTGAGGTATAGTAGGTTAGGTTTAGGTATAGTAGGTTAGGTTTAAGTTAAGTTTAGGTTTAGGTGTAGTTTAGGTTAAGTTTAGGTTAGGTTAGTGTTACAATTAGGTTAAGGTATAGTAGGTTAGTTTTATGTTGAGGTATAGGTTAGGTTTAGGTTAAGGTATAGGTTAGTTTTAGGTTGAAGAATAGGTTAGGTTTAGGATAAGTTCAGGTTGAGGTTAGTATTAGGTTTAGGCATAGGTTAGGTTAAATTTAGGTTAGGTTAATGTTAGAATTAGGTTTAGGTTTAGTAGGTTAAGTTTAGGTTGAGGTGAAGTAGGTTAGGTTTAGGTTTAGATATAGTAGGTTAGGTTTAGGTTGAGGTATAGATTAGGTCTAGGTTAAGTATTGGTTGAGGTTAGTATTGGGTGTAGGTGTAAGTTAGGTTACGTTTAGGTTTAGGTTGATGTTATAATTAGATTTAGATATAGTAGGTTAGGTGTAGGTTGAGGTATAGCAGGTTAGGTTTATGTATAGAAGGGTAGGTTTAGGTTGAGGTATAGTAGGTTAGGTTTAGGTATAGAAGGGTAGGTTTAGGTTGAGGTATAGTAGGTTAGGTTTAGGTTGAGGTATAGGTTAGGTCTGGGTTAAGTATAGGATGAGGTTAGTGTTAGGTTTAGGTGTAGTGTAGGTTAAGTTTAGGTTAGGTTAGTGTTACAATTAGGTTAAGGTATAGTAGGTTAGCTTTATGTTGAGGTATAGGTTAGGTTGAGGTTAGTATTAGGTTTAGGATGTAGGTTAGGAAAAGTTTAGGTTAGGTTAATGTTAGAATTAGGTTTAGGTACAGTAGGTTAGGTTTAGGTTGAGGTATAGGTTAGGTCTAGGTTAAGAATAGGTTGAGGTTAGCATTGGGTTTAGGTGTAAGTTTGGTTACATTTAGGTTTATGATGATGATGTTATAATTAGATTTAGATGTAGTAGGTTAGGTTTAGGTTGAGGTGTAGTAGGTTAGGTTTAGGTTTAGGTACAGTAGGTTAGGTTGAGGTATAGTAGGTTAGGTTTTGGTATAGAAGGTTAGGTTGAGGTAGAGTAGGTTAGGTTTAGGTTGAGGTGTAGTAGGTTAGGTTTAGGTTTAGGTACAGTAGGTTAGGTTGAGATATAGTAGGTTAGGTTTAGGTACAGTAGGTTAGGTTAGGTTGAGGTATAGTAGGTTAGGTTTTGGTACAGTAGGTTAGGTTAGGTTGAGGTATAGTAGGTTAGGTTTTGGTAAGGTTTAGGTTCAGGTTATAAAATTTCACTGTACGAATCCTGAAATGCTCTTTTAGTCCCATATGTATTAGATCCTTTTGAGACCAGGCTGGTGTGTGTGTGCTTTAAAGAAGAGCATTCATCTGCATTCATGGTGAAGGAGCATCATAACTCTAATGCCTCCAGGTGCTCCAGACAATCAAAAGCATCCTTTGTAGGGACCACTAATAAAGAGCTTGCTTGCACAGTGCTAACTGGTGGCACTAGCTTTGATTTGTACCATTTTGGCTGAAGTAGTATTGCAAGCGTCCAGAAACAAGTACGTTTGGCAAGACTCCAGCCAGGATAGTAGACCAGCTGGAGGCCAAGAAAGGAGCAATCGATTCAGCAAAACCATTTGAAAACCACAGTCTGCTGGTGTCTGACAGTGACTAAATTGGACCTTATACAACCTTAAAAAAATAAAATAAAGCAGACTTGGCCAGGGGAACACTTGACAAAGATCAAATGAGGAAAAGATGGAAGAGAGTGGTCTCAGAAGGAGGAGATAATATGAGAAATTAGGAGGTGAAGCTCAAGTCTTTCTTCTTTCAATACTTCAGAGAATTACAACAGATAGGAATCATTGTGTGCCAATGCTTAAAATAGGCAATTGTCAGTTTCAAACCTGCCAATGGAAACCCTCTCATCACAACTCTAGGAGAGATTTTCTACTCAATTCTATACATACTATATGTATATATATATATATATATATATATATATAGACGTAGGGATCTGCGTACGCATTGAGAAATGACCTAAAATTACACATGGCACGTAAAAGCGAGAGACAAGTAGAGTGGCATCTCACTTATCATCATTTCAAATACATCCCTTTCACCAGACACCAGATGGGATTATCCTGCCACAGACATTGCAGTGCTTAAACCGAGACAAATGTGAGGACAATCGCTTGTCATGGCAGCAGTATTTCTTGAATGTAAGTCCTCCACAATTCGTCTGTCATTCTCGCCTCGTGTTTTTTGTTTGGATGGAGGCTTCAGTCCTCCATGCTTCACCCCCACTCTGGGCCTGGCTGTATGAGCTCCTGTCGGTAAAGCTTCGCCACGCTTTGTGTTTGCATGGAAAAAGCTGCAGGCCTCATTTGAAGAGGCAGGTAGAAGGTTAACCCTGGACCCCTCCCCGCTGTCTCAGGCAGAGTTCAAACATGCCTCCCAATGGCCCTGTCGCTCTCGTGTCTGACGCGCCGGCTCGAAATGGAATTTCATCTCTTCAGCCTTGAATGTTTAATACAAAGAACTACCTTTTTGTCCTCTCCCATAAGTGCAGGGTAATGAACTGTGTGGAATGCAATCTGGTCCTAACTAAAAACCTTTTTTCATCCTCACTTTTAAAGGACAGAGTTATAGACTGAAGAGCCAGACTGCTGGATTTCTTCTTTATTTCCTCTGTTATTCTCCCCCTATCTCCCTCGTTCTCGTCTTCCTCCTCGTCTTCTTCTTTGAGAAACTGGGAAGCGTCCACCAGCACGTACTTTATTACATGTACGTCTTTTTTTTCACCCTGGTGCTTATCAGAAAAGGACAGTTCACAGCGCGACTGCTTTGCTGGACTTTTCAAAGACCAATTATCTTCTCATGAAAAGCATTTTGTTAAGTATTACACCTCTGCTTAATTCAAGAAGAAGTACGTAGGTGGTTGTGTGTCGTTCCTCCTCCTAGAGGGCAAATGTCAGCAAAGTAGAGCATGGTTCTTCAGATATTACGGCATATGTTGTATGATACTGTACGTATGACTTTCCGATGTGAAATGTCTTATAACCAACAAGATCTCGTAAAATGCGTACGCAAGATTTGAGAAAAGAATTGAGAAAACAGTGGATGTGTCCCAATTGCATAATAATTACTAATACTATCTAGTGTTTGAGTAAGAAGTATGTGTCAAAGTTGAGTATACCTAAATATCCAAGATTTGTGAGTGTGGTTACGATGGACACTATAATCCTGTAATGCAGTCGGAAACAAAAAGGAAGGAGCTATTAAATACCGAATAACAATGCAGTGGCAGAGGTGGCCACTAAATTCTCAAAAAGAGAATTTAGGTGTATTTAGGTGTTTTGGGTGTAGCAGGTTTAAATTAGGTTTAGGTGTAATAAGGTTAAGGTTAAGCTATTAGCTTTATGTTGAGGTGTAGGTTAGGTTTAGGTTAGGTTAAGGTTAGGATTAGGATTACATGTAGTGGGTTACATTTTAGGTTTAGGTTGATAGGGGTTAGGTTTAGGTTGAGGTTAGAATTAGGGTTAGGTGTAGTAGATGAAGATTAGGTTATGTTAAAGTTAGAATTGGGTTTAGGTGTAGTAGGGTAAGTTTAGGTTAGGTGTAGGTTAGAATTTGGTTTAGGTGTAGTAGATTAGGATTTGGTTAGGTTGTGGTTAGAATTAGGTTTAGGTGTAGTAGATTAAGATTAGGTTACGTTGAGGTTAGAATTGGGTTTAGGTGTAGTAGGTTAAGTTTAGGTTAGGTTAAGGTTAGAGGTTAGAATTAGGTTTGGGAGTAGTAGATTAAGATTAGGTCAGGTTAAGGTTAGAATTAGGTTTAGGAGTAGTAGGTTAAGTTTAGGTTAAGGTTAGAATTAGGTTTAGGTGTGCTAAGTTAAGTTTAGGTTGAGGTTAGAATTTGGTTTAGGTTAGTAGGCTATGATTAGGTTAGGTTAGGTAAAGTTAGGCTAAGTTTAGGTATCATTATTGTTAATAATAGTATTGGCTATAATAGTATAATAAGGCTATATCTATATATAGGGTTGATATCATACCCATTGTTATGCCCTGTTGCCCTTAGTCGTTACTATGTTCTGGAAAGTGCTTACTAACTACAGTGTTCCATTCAAAACTGCAGTGCAAGTGCAAGATCTTCATTTTTCTGGAGATATTTCTGAGAAGATCAGACATGATATAATCCAGTTTAACAAGGAAGGAGATGGCAAGTGAACATTTTCTGAAACTGGAGTTCATAAAATGATTGAAACAAATGGGACCCTTAAGAACCATGCATGACCTTATCAGATAAACAGCAGTCAAAACTTTCCATTTTTGAAAGAGAGAAGAAAACCAAGCTTCACCCACACTTCAGATCTGGTAGACCACCAGAACTACCCAACCAGAGAAACAGTAGATAAACATCCTTATAGAAAAGGACACAATCCAGCTCCAGATTCCAGTGTCCAGACAGCATCCAGACTTGGATGGCGAGAAGCAGAAAATGCTCCAGAACTTTGGAGATGTAAAAATCTCCACTAGATTTCTACAGGAGCTCTAAAAGTGAGTCTCCTGAATGGAATAGAAGCAGTAGTAAAGGTAAAGGTGGTTCTCTAAACCCTCAAACATCTGACATTCGAGTTAGATGTTGAGGATTCTGTGGCATTTTCTGTTCAGTAAATATTTCAGGTTTTTTTCTTGATGCTTAAAAATGAAGATCTTGTACTTAATGGCTGTTTTGACTGGAAATGTAATAAAAGTAGGGACCTGTTGTGCAGAGAACCCTCTATTTTGTGACGGGTAATAATATCCCCTTCTCCAAAAATCTATAAAGATCTATGAAAATCCCAGACAGATGCAACCTTTGTGTTACCTGAGCTTCTGCTTTACTTTTTAAAGCAGCTCAAGTAACCTCCTCACACAATCCAGGTAATGTGTCCTATTTCATTATGCTCACTTCTACACTGGAGCCTTCAGTTTATGCTTTTAATGGCCCCATTGCCTCATTCCTTCACCAATATCTGAGGGGAGAAGACAGCTTTGGACACTGGCCAGTGAGAATGAAGTGGTTAAATAAGCAGTAGCCTTCGGAGCACCTTCGCTGGCTCCGAAACAGCCTGTGGTGAGTGATAGGTCAGTGAGTGGGCCATAATGACTCGGATGGTTGGAAGGGGAGAAATCTCTTCTGGAGGACAGATGTATGAACGGGGTTGACACCCTGCTGATGGCCTGCGTGAGCAGCACGTGAACGTGGTTTCAATGCGGTTGTGGCCGTGCACCACATTCTCTCACTGCCCCCTGGTGGCCACACCCAGTCATTACAGCAGCTGAGTGTAGAGTGAGGATGAATATGATGCTGGAGTTTGACAAAGTCAGCACCACTACAAGGAACCTGCAAAACAGGACACAGCACTACGGCTCCAGCCTTTATTCTTACATGCACAAGCAGTTTCTATGAAAATAAAGGGAATATAGCTCATGGTTTGCACATTTTCACAGATGCTGCAGCATAAATGTGTGTGTACATGTGTGTGTATATAAATCTTAATCATTTACAATGCATAACAAGTATAGAAACAAGTGAGAGGCCACTAAGAGAGAACACTGTGGTGTAGACTATATAGAGTATAAAAGCATAAAGCATTTTAATTAAGGCCCACAGCAACTAAATAAACAGTGCCATCTACATACTGTAAATGTGCAAATTCTGTGTATCATGAACAGTTTAGTGTATCGATTGCAGCTAAGATATGCTCAAGTATCTCCAGTAAAGTGTACACCTATCAGCCAAAACATTAGAACCACCTAATGCTGAATATAAAACAGTTCTGACCCATTAAAACATGAACTCCACAGGACCCCTGAAGGTGTTTAAGCAGTGAAGCAGGTGAAGATTTAAGCAGTAGATCCTTTAAGTGCTGTGAATTGTGAGGTGGGGCCTCCATGAGCTTCAATGAGGCCTTGGGCACCCACTATGTCCTTTTGGTAGGTACTGACCACTGCATACTGGGAACACCCCACAAGACCAGCCTGATTTTCTGGGGAGGTTCAGACCCAGTCGTCTAGAACATCACAGTTATACATACACCCCTTGACAGGTGCCACTGCAGATGCAGATAATCGTGCATGTGTTGTGTATGTCACCTGTCAGTGGTGTTAATGTTATGGCTGATTGTTGCATATGCAGCTTGACAGAGTATATTTTATACAGTACAGTCATATATGAGGGGAATATAAGGGGTTCTGAAGTAGCAGTGTATTGGGCTTTACGTTACCTCGGTAAACTGAGAAATACTACTTTGTGAATCCTCATTTCGGTTGGCTGTCTAAGGTAAAATTTGGCACATCTACATCATCTGAAAGCTTGTTGTAACCAGAAGCACAGCTTATCTGAGCATGCTCTCTGACAAATGATGAAAACTAGGTGAAATAGATGAAAGTCTAGGTCAGATATTAATGATGTGTTTTTATAGAGTAGAATTGTTCACAGCTCTGCTCTTATAATGATGGAGCCCTTCATTCCAGTCCTTCTAAACTTAGCACATCCCAAATATTAAAGAAACCCTGGGTAATGTCAGAATCTTCATGGAAACTTTCTTCTTAAGAACATCTGGCGAATAAGCCAAGAACCAAGATCGATTCTCATATGACATCAATCAAAGAACCACTTGCAGCACCTTTATTTTTAAAGGAGCTGTATATGATTTCCATGCCGTACACTTCGCTAGCGTTATTCACCTGGAATCAAGTTTGTTAATCAAGCCCATCACAACAATTATTGTGAAAAATATCAGTTTTCACAAGATAAATTCACTTGAGTCTTAAGGAGAAACATCTGTTCAAATATGTAGAAGATATTACAATGGGAAACTGAGAGGAACCTTCTGCTTCTCCCTGCATTAGACTTTGTATTTCACCTAATGAAATAAGCCTCTGCTGTATTTTTCTTGAAGGAGTGCATTTTTTATTTTACTTTGTCGTCATGGTTGTCCAGCTTTAGCAGCATATTTTTTTCTAACTTTGTTCTAATCCTGTAGAAGAAACATTGGATACATGATGGAACGCATTTTCATATGACATCAATTAAAGAACCACTTGCAGGACCTTTCTTTTTAAAGGAGCTGTATACGATTTCCATGCCATACACTTGCTGGTGTTTGCACTCATCCCTAGCTTTGTACATGGGAAACAAACAAAGTGGCTTGGACTGAGTAACACAACCCTGTTCCAGCCAATCAGCAACAGGGGGCGTGTTAAACTATGCATTCAACTACACACATTTATCTAACAAAAGCTGAACAGAAATTTCTTAGATCAGACAAGGCTGAAGACACGTGTAAACACTGGTGAGGTGTTTGGATGGTGGAGAGACCTCTGAACGTTGGGCATGAACAGTGATGAGGATGTTGCTCTATTCCTGCTGGATTTGTGGGAAACACTGACTTAGATTTTGCTGTTTGACAGAAATCACTTTCGCAAATTTGCGAATGTTTATGATAGATTCATCTCAACTGGTCAGATAATCAAAGGCCACTGTAGCAACAGTGGGCTTCCTAACCCATGACCTAGCTAACGCTAACCTAATTACCCTGTTGTTCTTTCTAATGTCATGTCGTGGTATTTGATTGCACAATATTTGCACAGGATTTTTTGGTCACAAAGATCTAAAAAGATGAGTGCTAGCACAGCGGGGTTATTTGAAATCATGCATAATTTGAAATGCTATGCTGGGTAATATTACCATCCTTGCTAGCTTGGCTGATACAAACCTATGGTCCATTCAAACTCTCATTGGTCAATGTCATTTTGTAGAAACATGTTAATGAATAACTCTTGCTAGTTTTGATTCTGTTGTCTTTTGGATGCTGTATTTGTATTTGTGCCATATTTTGGTCCACAGCCCCAGTGTTGTAAAGACATATATATAGTATATAATTCCTAATGCATAACAAGTATGGAAACAAATGAAAGACCAATAAGAGAGAACGCTGTGGTCTGGACTAGAGTAAAAAGCATAAAGCATAAAAGTATAGAAATGTTTTTTTAATTAAGGCACACTGCAAATAAACAAACAGTGGCATCTATATACTGTGTACTATTAGAAGCACATGCAAATGCTGTGTATCATGAACAGTTCGGTCTGTTTATTGCAGTTTATTGTGCTCAGGTATCTCCAGTAAAGTGTAGACCTATCAGCCATAACATTACGACCAGTTCTGACCCATCAAAACATGGACTCCACAAGATGCCTGAAGATTAAATGACCTTTAAGTCCTGTAAGTTGTGAGGTGGGGCCTCCATGAGCTTCAATGAGGCCTTGGGTTCTCAGGCCTCCCATCGTTTGTCCTTTTGGTAGGTACTGACCACTGCATGATGGGACCTGCCTGATGTTTGGGAGATGTTCTGACCCAGTTGTCTAGTTGTTTGCTTCTTGTCAATATTGAGTGATTTACCTTGGCAATGCGTGTAGATAAATATGGGGGCGGAGCTTTGGAAGGAGCACTGTTTGTTTTGCTGTTGAGTTGAGTAAAATATCAACAATCGTTCTCCAGAATCATTTACAGTGTCTAAAGTTTAAGAGCCTAAAGTTATATTCCATTATGATTATTGTTACAGTTCAGAAAAAAGGTTTCTTGATTGTTTATCTTGATGATGAATTCTACCTGGAGCACCTGGAGTGTTTAAGGAGTGTAATTCACCTGGAATCAAGTTTGTTATTGTTGTGACATCTACACACAACGTAGTAATCAAGCTCATCACAACAGTTATTGTGAAAAATATCATTTTTCACAAGATAAATTCACGAAGCTTAAGGAGAAACATCTGTCCAAATATGTAGAAGATATTACAATGGGAAACTGAGAGGAACCTTCTGCTTCACTCTGCCTTAGATTGTGCTACACACTCCCTTAGTGCCATACTTCGTATTTAACTTAATGAAATAAGCCTCTGCTGTATTTTTCTTGAGTGCATTTCACTTTGCCGTCACGGTTGTCCAGATTTAGCAGCATGTTTTTGTCAAACTTTGTTCTAATCCTGTAGAAGAAACATTGGAGACATGATGGAGATGTCAAGCTAAACAACCCAGTCATCTAATTCAATCACTGAATCCACATTTGCTAACCACACTGCGTCCTCAAACCGCATAGGCCGACCCTACATCGCCGTTATGGCCCTGTGTGAGCGTAAGGTCTGTGAGGAACTCTATTCATTATTTGAAACCTATCTTTAAGCTCTTATAAAGTCTGTGTGAGTGTGTGTGTGTGTGTTAGTGTGTGTGAGTTTAGGGGTGGCAGAGAACAGAAGATTCCAGAAACTAAACCCAGATGTGCTCCTGCGTCCAAGCCCAAACCAAACCGTGCAGGAATGTGAGCAGGACTGAGAGGCTGTGTGCGGTGTGGAGCGCTTCACTGGAGGCTGACGGGTTTATTAAGGTGGCTCTCTGAGGCCATGATATCCTGTGGAGGTGGGCAGAGAATGAATAGGCAAAGCTTAAAAACAGGAGTCAAAGGAAGCCCCAACCACAAGGGGGCGACACTGTTCTTTCGAGCTCTCAGTGTGCCACCGTGGTGTCCAGTAAAAGTGTGATCAGATAAATGGACAGTATAATGCTGCATTCAGATCTGCTCAGAAGGTTGGGTATGACATGTCCCAGGAGGTTAACTATATACAGCTTCACTCTAAGAGATACGTTATTAAGAGACACTCACAATCCTGGAGGTCCACTATGGAGGTACACTGTGTCCCGTATTTACAATATTAAAAAGCACCTGGCCCACAAATATGTATATATTGCTGCTGTCCAATGAAAATCTATTCTCTATTTTTGTCAGTTTTTAGTTTTCTCCATGGTTTGAACCCTGTAGCTGCTCCTGTGAACTGTGTTAATAATGGACTATAATGGAATGGACCAATAGAAATGCTCTAAAATACTAAACTACTCTTATTTTACAGTGACTTCCATTCAAAGTTAAGATCATTTTTTCCTTATATATACCATGTACCATATATATCCATATATATACACACACACACACACACACACAAACACACACACACACACACACACACACATGGGTTTTTCTTTCATTAAACGAGGGGTAGCAACAATTTTGTACGTGTTGTTCCCAATATTTCCTAATATATTATAAATATATTATATTTATCTTGCCCAACTCAATAACTTTAGAATGTACATTGTAAAACATATTTACTATAAATTATGCTTTTTTATTTATTTATTTATTTAAATTATTGATTGAGAATTAACTTAGATTCTTTTTACATTTTGCTATCAAAAATGCTGCAGTGCGAGAGAGACAGAACAGAAAGATGTTGTCACATTAACACTATTACCCTCACCTTCATTGACTGCCTTTACTTCCTCGTTTATGGGGCTCCAGTTAAAATGATACAAAATGAACAAATCATACTAATGGAATAATAGTTAATAAATAAATACATTAGTTAAGAGAAAACATGTATCCTTTAATATATATATATATATATATATATATATTTCCTAGATCAACATTTTTTGTAGTCTGGTGGTCATGGCTCAGAGGAGCCGTGGTGGGCGTCCCTTATTTTCATTTCTGAAAGGTGGCAACCCCATCTCCTAGTATTAAGCTGTTAAATGTTTCAGGGGGTTTAATGGTCTCATTTCAGCAGGACTCCCAACATATCAAGAAGATTAAAACCGAGGCCTATCAGCACTCAGCTCACACAGCCAATCAGCAGAGACGAGAGCACTCGTCTCTATCTTGTTACTTTGTTTGTTCTAATTTTGCCTCTAAATTACACCAGTCTGTCAAGTTCCAAATCCGTCCCAAAGTTTGAGGCAAAAGAGGCAGAATATATATATTTTTGAAGCTGGACGCAGAACAGAGGGGCTTTTTTACGGGGTACGGTCAGCCTAACCACATCCTCTACACTTCTAAAATTAGCCAAAATCATTTCAACGTTGATTATATATGCCTTTTGGTTTAATGAG
Organism: Salminus brasiliensis; assembly: GCF_030463535.1. Classification (NCBI taxonomy): domain Eukaryota; kingdom Metazoa; phylum Chordata; class Actinopteri; order Characiformes; family Bryconidae; genus Salminus; species Salminus brasiliensis. The sequence goes on along the minus strand of NC_132884.1, from coordinate 41,197,379 downwards.
TGTGGTTTTACGCACACATATCACACACACACACACACACACACACACAAAATAATAGCCACCTCATAAATCCGACTGAGGTCAAACATTCAGCAGTCTTTGCCAAGGCAAGAATATCTGCTCAAACTTTCAATTGACCAAACCAGTGATTAAACCATCCAGTCTTTCCAATCAACGTTTTCCCACCGAGCTAAACGAGTCCGAACGAGCCAGCCCATGTGATTCATTAGCTTTCCAAGTCCCATCAAATCCCGTTTACGGCCAATGTAGTCACAGAGGAGTCACATCACATCACCCCAGCGCTTTTCAGGCTGCTTTTGGAAAGAGGATCTGCCTCTGCATTCAGACAGTGATTCATCTTTTTGGCTCTTAAAATGTCAGAGGTGTCGGCGAAGTCAGTGGGTCAGTAAATTCACTCTCTCTCTCTTTCTCTCGTCTACTCCCCCAGCTTCTCCATTACTCTCAGGGTTCAACAGGTGCTGCACTGTTGACCTGGAATCCATTAGCTCCCATTACTGCTATACCTCAGTCTTTACACTAGGGAACTGCCTCTGTGTGTTCTCACCATGCCTTCATATTTGAATAACACTCAGTCACACTTTACATGAACTGCGTCTACAGGGGGCAGCCAAGTGTAGGGGTGTCCAAACTTTTGTATATGATTATTGTGTAGGTTGTGCATGTGGCATGAGACATGTCCCTATAGAATGGTCCCAATTAATATTTACGAGAACTCATTTACATTATCTTTGAAGTCATGTTAGATCATTCCGATGGGCCATCCCAGAGGGTATGTCTGCATCCCATAAGGACACTATAAGGTATTTACCATATGCTAATCTTAACAGTGCAGGTTGTATTATTACAGGAAGTGATGAAGCGTTGCTATGCCAACAAGCAGTCTGCCACTGCAGGTCCTCCAGCTGCTCTTGCCTCTGCACTTGCATCATTTTTCTAATAACTGTTCTAGACTTGAGTAGCTCCTCCTATTCAGTTTCGCATTGCATTGTGGGATAACAGTGTCCATTGTAACCGCACAAAGCCAGTTAGAATTAGTAATTAGTACCAATTGGGACACACCCTATATGTCTACATACAATTTAGGCATGCTAGTATTTGATTGGCTGAAAGTGAAGGGGCTATATGAATGCTCACATCGCAACATGCAAATACAATAGTCGTGTTTACTGCCAGATATGAATGAGGAGTCTGGAGCTGATGGTCAGTGAGCAGATGCTAATGGTGTGCAAGGCCTTCCCCCTATGCTGTTTAAATAGCGTCACTGCTTGCATATATTCTAACGCTGATGAGCGAGGTGGTCTCGAAATTAGGGGTGTTCAGGTCAGTTTCTGGAGTATTGCTGTGTATCTTGGCAGAGGAAAACACAGCAGGAGCTCCACTGACTGAAAACGGTCTAGACAGACGTTCATCAACAGTCAGACGTTCGTTGCTATCTTGGCAGTGAATTGTCAACACAGACACATGCAGCCTGAATGTCGTACACCCCCCCCCACACACACACACACACAGACACACTTTACACCACTGAAATAGCAACCCACCAAGGTCAGACTGACCGCACCTGGCTCTTAAAGGGAGCGGCGAGCGACACGCTGATTGGTTTATTACTGCACGTTACACCCAAAACAAACGTCCATTAAGAGTTTCAAGCCGTGCAAGACAAACCTCTCCGGTCGTTACCATAGCAAAGACACAGTGACACGCCCTAAATCGAGCTGCACGGTGTGTTGTTGACGGTTTACCAAAAGATCGTTAAAATAGATCCCTTAGTCTTGCAGATGATTTACTCACATAATGGAATTCTGTCCATGGCAGCATGGTTTGTATGTTGTAGATATCATATGACCATAAAAATATTGGAGCTTTTCCACCACCCAGAGCGTAAATAATTGGTAGAAGACTAATTAGCCATTAATATTTACCCATTTATTTTATTTAAAAATAAATGCTTATTTATTAAGAATGATATTGATAAGTAATTATTTAAATGTCAATATAGATCTTGATGCAAAAATGCAGATTGTATATGTCATTATGCAACAATTAGTTCCGCCCTCACAATCTGATTGGTTGAGAGGCGTTCTAAATGTGCTGATATTTGTCATTTGTAACAGCATTTTTATTTTTTTAAACGTTACTAAAACCTCCATTCATATTTTAACCAGCGGCCACTCTCCTCATTTATCGTGTCTCTGGCTGAACTGGACAATCGGACAGTTCTGCGGCTCTAACCGTTCCATAAAAGCTGAGCCTTACAGTATTAGCAGTAGTCTTGGACTGTGGCTCAACTATTACCTAAACCAACCTCCACTTAGTCGGCCCTGGGGCTTTGGAGTTGGTACTGTTGAACAGCACTAACTCTTTTGTTGTGGAACTACTTTTTGGCGGAAGGATCTGACAGTATTAAAGCATATTCAGTATGAACTTCAGGACTTCTTTCATTTATTGTGTTGCTTTATTTTGCAAAAGCGGTGCTATAAAAGCAGTAGAACACTGTGAATAATATCACAGCTGCTTAAATAAACCATTAAATTGTCAGAATTAAACAGTGCTTTGTTATTTTTATTTAATATTTTTTTGTTGCAGTGGTCACACATCCTTCATATTCATTGGTTTTGTCTATATAGTGAGGGTGTTATGTCCCTAGCAAAGTTGAGGCGAAACCTACACCCTTGATCATGGAGCTTATACATGGAGCACTTATACAGGTGGAAATGTATACTCAAGTTACGCAGCCGCTTAGGGCCCCAACGCCACCAGGGGGCCCCCAAGAGCACCAAAATATCATGATAAAAATATATATATTCTAAAAGCGATTTTTATTAATTTATTTGAGTTAAAAATAATAATAAGTTCATCAATTTGTGCTGTCGGCTGCTGCTGCCACTCTTGGGCAAATGCAGATATGCGCTGCTTGAGTGGTGGATAAAGGCCTGGTCGCTTTAGCGTATTGCACAATATCTCTCTCCCTATGAAATGATAAAGCGTCTGTTGCAGAGGTGGTGGTATGGGGGGCCCCAAATGAAAATCGGCTGAGGGCGCCCATAAAGGCTTGGGCCCTGGCTTTTGTTATTATTTGAGAAGCAGATCATCATGTCACCTTCTCTGATTCTTCTTACAGTATTTCTTAAAATAGAGCGCTTTGCCACTGACTATGAATTTATATCTGTTTTATATCATCTAACACCTTCAGTGTCTGTAAAAAAAACTTTGACAGGATTTCTTATGCCAGTACTATTTTGTTCTTCCTACCAAGCCTCAAATCCAGCATTTCATGCCACTTTTAGGCAAAGCTGAGAACAAACGGAACAAACAGTCTAAACACACTAAATCTAAGTGTAAAATGAGTCATTGCTGATCAATAAGCGACTATTAGATGTTTCTAACTCTTATTGGTGTTAACTTCATGAGGATTGATTGCTTTTGGAGTCTTGATTCCTGCCAAGATGTCTCCAGATTACACTGAGGGTGTTTTCTCTTGACACTGTTGCTTTTGGCAACATTTACTTGGAGGTCCAGGCTTTAGATTTTCTCTAAAGCTTCAGGACACCTGTTCTAGAAAGTGTTTTCGAGATTTTTACAAATAGGTTAAAGTGGTGTTTAGGTGGATATGGTTCAGTGCTTTCCTGGAGGTAAGCCAGTATTTCCAGTTCCCATCCAACACCTAGTTTATCTAATCAGGCCTTCATTAAAGTTAATAAGGTGATCTGCTGGTGGAGCTGAACACATCCATACAGTGTCTGGAGTTCACAGAGAAGATCTTCTAAATGTGTTTCTAATGTTATATAGAGTTTTACAGGTAGACACTCTCACTGACCACTGACTTTATGTTTATTTGGGTTTATTCTAATGTTATATAGAGTTTTACAGGTAAACACTCTCACTGACCACTGACTTTATGTTTATTTGGGTTTATTCTAATGTTATATAGAGTTTTACAGGTAAACACTCTCACTGACCACTGACTTTATGTTTATTTGGGTTTATTCTAATGTTATATAGAGTTTTACAGGTAAACACTCTCACTGACCACTGACTTTATGTTTATTTGGGTTTATTCTAATGTTATATAGAGTTAATTACAGGTAGACGCTCACTAAAAACTGACTTTATGATTATTTGGGTTTATTTTAATGTTATATAGAGGTAATTACATGTAGACACTCTCACTGACTACTGACTTTATGTTTATTTGAGTTTATTCTAATGTTATATAGAGTTAATTACAGGTAGACGCTCTCACTGACCACTGACTTTATGTTTATTTAGGTGTATTCTAATGTTATATAGAGTTAATTACAGATATACACTCTCACTGACTAACTGTTTGGGTAAAATTAACCCCAACTAATGGGAAAATTGTGATGTATTTGTATTTTTGTATTCAGAGTCAGATACTTTAAATTAGTTAATTTGCTTGAATAAAATGGACTTGGAGAGTGTAAACACTTGGAGAGTGTAAACGTTTAATAAAACTCTATATAGACTTTATAAAGAATTGAATTTAACAGCTGTATGAAACATAAAACATGGTTTAATGTGTTATTACATTTGCATGTTTGTTTTGCAATATATTACGTTTTATGTTTTCATAAATATGTTATGTGTCCATATGTACACTATATGGACAAAAATATTGGGACACCTGCTCACTCATTGTTTCTTCTGAAATCAAGGGTATTAAAAAAAGTAGATTCCTCTTTTGTTGTTACTGTCTCCACCGTCAAGAGAAGAAGGCTTTCTAATAGATTTTGGAGGAGCACTGCTGTGAGGATTTGATTGCGAGTGTTAGTGATATCAGGATGTTGGATGATCACCACCTACCTCCTCCCCAACTCCCCAACTCATCCCAAAGGTATTGGACGGAGCACCATCCATCACTGCAGAGAACACAGTTCTTCCACTGCTCCACGGCTCAATGCTTGGGGGGGCTTTATACCCCTCTACTAGCCCACGCCTGGCATTATATCATGTTTATCTACTTCAACAGTGGGTGTAGATCACAAGTACACTAATGCAGTCATTAGAAGAGGTGTCCACACCTCAATATTTGAACACATTTCAATCCAATTTGATATTTGATCAAAACAGACTGAACTATATTGTTGATATATTCTCAATAGATGTTTTATTATAGCTTCATTCTGGATGGTGAACAGCCTTTTCTGCCATTTTAGAAACTTCTACAGCTCTACTCATCACTCTGGACTCATCTGTCATCTTGTTTCTCAGTGTTCTACTCTCTACACTCTGAAAAGTAAAGGTGCTATAAAGGTGTTCTTTGAGCAGGGTCATAGAAGAACCTCTTTTAATTGAGTGAGTGTGAAGAGCTATTAAATTGGTACAGAACAGCTCCAAGTGGTTCATGTGTCTGTCCTCACCTTCCCAGTGTCCGAAGCATTACATGCGATGGGGAAGAGTACTAATGTGTGGGTTGGCTAATTGGTCAGGAAATTTGGCTAAAAACAGATCTTCTTTGGTCAGCCGAGGACTGGCCGGGTGCAATCTCTTTAAATAGCTAATGACACACCATGTCAAGAAGTAAGACTCAGGATTAATTAACTCAGGATTTTTTAATGATACCTCCATAAATGGGAAATCAGTGTGTTTCATCCTTAGGTAAAAAACAGGGTGGTAAACAGATTTGTACAACCAACTCTAGTACCTGTGGGATCTTATTACATATTATGAACCATCAAGACTATTTAGATCTCAGGGTGCTGGACTCGTTCCCAAAATTTTGAAAACCTCAGCAGGGGGAGGAGCCTTTTCTTATAAAGCCCCCCAACTCTGGAATAACCTTCCAGATAATGTTGGGGACTCAGACACAGTCTCAATCTTTAAATCTAAGCTGAAAACTCATTTGTTTAGTTTAGCTTTTGGAAATTAATGTTTCTTAGATAAAGGTTGCAGGTCCAGGGGTTTGAGGACACAGGGAATTGTAATACACTGAGATGCTGGAGCTGTCGTCTCACTGCTTACACACGATCACTCAGGTTTGTTGACGGTGGAGCAGATAGATGCTGGTGTTTTCAGGGTGCTCCCGTGTCTGTGTTACCTTCTGGCTCTCTCCTTTTAATTAGGCTGTTATAGTCAGACCTGCCAGATGCGTCAGACCAGCTGCCCCCTACCAGTCCGACCACACCTGAGCAGTACAGCAGTTTCGGTAACTTTTATCAATAATTTATTAATAGTTCTGATCAGGGCCAGGAGGGTGGGTTCCTCCCAAGGTTTCTTCCTCCAGCTCTGAGGTAGTTTTTCCTTGCCACTGTCTCCGTTGGCTGCTTACTGGGGGTCTTCAATTTTTCATGTCTTTTTATGTTATTTTTGGGGGGTCTTTTACTAATTACTGATTGTATAAAGCTATACAAATAAATTTGACTTTTAAAATTTGATCTTTTACCCCAACCTCAGTCTCATCCTTATTATTTATACATCAGAGAATGACTTGAAATACTCAGTAAATTCATTCATTAGCACCTTTGGTATGGTAGACCTAAAGAACGGATGTTCTCAAGGTGTCTGTGAATCTAAACAGTGTGGAGGCTGTGAATATAAGGTTTACTGTCTCGGTAGAAGTTGACACCTACGCACTACAGAAGGTGCAATGAAATGAATGAGAACGAGCTGAGGGAAATGGAACATTACAGTGCATTGGAAGGCCATCTGTCAGCATCTGGTACTATAGAGCTTTACTCTGAAGCACAGGATCAGTTTAAAGGCGAATGTGCAATGCTGTTAACCTACAGTCCCAGACTCCTGCAGTACATATGAAGTGTAACCTCTCAACTGCCTCTTAAAGCTCAGTCCAGCACACCTGGTCTCTCTCAAGCAAATCCAACACAAAAGCCCATGTGCAACATCTCCTTTGAAAGAGTCACGTTGTCAGATTTGCTTTCAACCTTGCTTCTTCCTGTTCCCCAGAAGGGCGTGCCAGGACGTTTGAAAAGGTACCACTCAAGTGTGAGGGCTGACGAAAGTTGTGGTGCTTTTAGGGGGCGAGTGTTTATTCACGCTAATCGCAGCGTGAAGTGTATAGTGGGGGCTTTGGGGAGGGGGGTTGGCATTAATCGGAGGGGGAAAGTGAGCCAGGTCTCCAGTTATGTAGCGCGGCAGGCGATTGGAGCGGGCTTGAAGCGTTATCGCTTCCGAGTTTGTCATCCGTGCAGCTGGAGAGATGGTGAGGTGGAGAACTGTGGTGTCAAGTGTTGGGTTGATTGCCGGCGGGAGAAGGGGGGGGTGTTGAGACAGGAGTTTGTACACTCGCGCTTTCAGTTAAGCTGGAACAAGTGCACCCTCCATCTCTTTCTCTCAGAGTACTCCAACCTGTGCAGCAGGAATTTCCACCCCTTAATGCAGCAGAGGCCCAGTACTTTGTCCCATGATGGAATGTGTGAGGGAGTTTCATTCTTTGGTCGATACATTATATGTCCAAATGTTTGTGGACTCCCCTTCTAATGAATGCATTGTTGCTGCATCTATTGCTGACAAAGATGTGCAAATGCACACACACACACACACACACACACCATGACCATGATAAACCTTTCGGCACCATGCTGCCTAATGCCAGGCGTGGGCTAGTAGAGGGGTATAAAGCCCCCCAGCATTGAAAAGCTGTGGAGCAGTGGAAGAACTGTTCTCTGGAATTATGGGTGATGCTACATCCAGCACTTATGGGATGAGCTTGGGAGTTGGGTATGAGGTGGTTTGGTGATCATCCAATATCCTGACCTTATTAACATGTTTGTCACTGAATGCAATCAAATAGAGATAATGGTATAAAAAATGCTTAGTCTACCAATATGACCAGCTTGACCAAATGGGTCAAGCAGTTTTACCAAACTAGGCAACCAGTATGATCAAGCTTGATGACTAGCTTGACCAAGCTAATCAAGCAGCATGACCAGGATGGTGGTTGACCAGCATGATCAGCATGACACTGTGGTTTACCTGTATGCCCAGCTTTGCCAAACTAATTAACCAATATGTTGTTGACCAGCATGAACAAGCTGCTCCACCAGTATGACCAAGCTTGTGCGAACTGGTCTAGCAGCTATACCAAACTAGGAAAGCAATATGACCAAGCTTATTAAATTATATGACCAAGCTCATCCACTAGTTTGACCAGCTTAAACAAACTGGTCAACCAGCTTTACCAAAGCAGTCATTTATTACGACCAAGCTTGTTGATCCACCAGCTTGACCAAACTTGTTTTACTCTTGTCCAGCATAGGGTGGTTTCTTTTTTTGGTTTTTGGAGCTGACCAACCTGACCAAGCTAGATAACCAATACACTAAAACAAACCCAGTCTAGAAAACGAGTCCAAACCAAGACCATTTCGAGAGCTGTACAACTGTAGTTCATTTGTAGCCCTTTTTCATGCAATCCAGCCTAGCCTGACTAACAGTAAACACCCCTTTCACAATTCTTCCATGTAGGAGTTTTGTGCAACTTAATGAGATCTTAATAAATATTTAAGAATGTATTTTTCTGACAAAATGTCAACATGAGGCATGTCTAATCCTCTGCGCCCTTTCGCATTTTGTGGCTTGTGTTTGTTGGGGTGTAATCACAAGTGCAGTGCTCCTGAAGAAGCTGCAAAATGTCACAACAGCTTATCATGAGAGTCAGTAGAGCGATTCAGCGTTTACACATCTAACTCAGGGCCTAGTCTCGACTAGTCTACGTATTATATTCCAGTTGGGCTGGACACGTCCATTAAAGCCCTGAGAAATGAATCTGGTTCCTCAGGGCCTTCAGTGTAAATGTACAAAGAATATCTCATGACTATCTCCCCAAAGTCTATTGAACGTCTGCTGTATTTCACCAGTATTGCTCTCCTCTTGATATGGAATGGGTCAGGCTTACATCAGCATACCCCTGACCACTCTCTTCAAGTCTAAAGACATTCAGAGAGCTAAAGCTAAGGCTAAAGCTAAACCTGGTGGGCAAAGCTCAAGTCTCACCTGGGGAAGTGCTTGCACTTATGTACCAGTAGGTCCAGATGCAGCACTGTAGCCAAGGAGATTTGTTAGCCCACCACCCGTCCGTACCCTGCCCTGCCAGCAGATGATGGGATATACGGGGCTTGTATCTATGTATGGGCTGGTAACTTGGTTCCAGATATCAGAACCTCACTAAACTCTAAAGACCTGTGAAATCACAACCGAAACTCAAGATAAAAAGTGTCTCAAGGTTGTGTGCGTTGCCATGCTCAACACTGCTAATTTACATAGATCAATCTTAAAGTAGCATTGTTTGAAAACTGATTTTATTTTCCTAGTTTTGCTCCTGGGCTCCCCCTAGAGTTGTGGAGTATAATATACTTTTACCTCCACTGCAGTAAAGCAGCTAGCTAATCATTCTTTGAGCCCTCCCTGAAACACACACTTTATATATGCATTTCTGGACAAGCTGAGAGCTCCAGTAGCTTGATCTGAGGGTAGAGAAGCATGTGGACTGAGGGGTTATAGTAACAGGATTTTGCACTAATATGTTTGTAGGTTATGCAGCATTACACAGCAGCAGTTCTGGAGAGAGGTTCTCCTCCTGCAGCTCCACCACCAAAGCTCCATAGTGCAGTAGCAGCAGCGTTCCGGCCCGGAGTGGGAATGACGGAGACACCCTTCTCCCTGTTCCAGTCAGTGGAGCATCAGCATGATCCTAAAGCTGTTGGTTTAAATGATGGTCCATAGATGGCAGGAATGAAATAAGAGGAAAGTGCTGGACAGAGGCCCTTAAAATGATCCTTACTGTGTGACTATCATTTACCCACACACTGAGTCCTGGAGACCTCCAGCAGAGAGTGCTAAAGGTCTGTGTGTAGATGTGTGTGTGTGTGTGTGTGTGTGTGTGGGTGGGTGAGTTTGTGGGTATGAGGGTGTGCGGGTATGCGTGTGATGATAATCGGCCACCAGCTGTTCTATCACAACAAGAACTGCTCCAATCGAGACAAGAGACATTTCCATATAACCTGAATCCCCTTTTAGCGACTTTCATTTGTCCTGACGGAGCTCTTCACCTTCCTTACCCCAACTTTCCACCTTCTCTAGCTTAGATCTGAGGAAGAAACAGCAGCTTCCTTCCACAAGTAAGGTGGGTCCAGCTCAAGATCAGCTTTTGCTAGTAGATGGTTTTGAGATGGTCCAAGCAGGTGTTTGAAGGTCAAGGTGGCTGAAAAGCTGGTCATCCAGGCAAAAGCATACCCCATACTGGAAAGCAAGATGGGTAAGCTGGTTAGATATTGACCAGAATGGAATTTGTTCTCATTTGAGTTTGATGGACTATCTGATGTTTGATGGTCTATCAGAATGACCAAGTTGGTCGTCAAGTTGGTCGTCAAGTTAGTCGTAATGGTCAACTTGTTTGGTAATCTGGATGCTTTTCTCAAGCTGGTTAGCAAGTAAAGTAAAAATGTTGATACAGGTCAATTACCTTGGTTGTGATGGTCGACCAGCTTGATCCTTTTGGTCAGACACCTTGGTCATGACTGTAAACCACCTTGGTCATGATGGCCGACCAGCTTGACCATGCTAGTCAGCCACATTGGTCATGATGGTCGACCAGCTTGGTCATGATGGCCAACCAGCTTGGTCGTGCTAGTCAGCCACATTGGTCATGATGGCCGACCAGCTTGGCCATGCTAGTCAGCCACATTGGTCATGATGGTCAATCGGCCTAATCATAAACCAAATCACCTTTCATCGACTTCTGATCAACTTTCCACCTTCTCCAGCTTAGATCTGAGGAAGAAACAGTAGTTTCTTTCCACAAGTAAGGTGGATTAGACTGCATTTGACTTCAGCAAGACATGCAGATCTTTTCATTCAGTTAAGCATAGCAGAGAACTCCCCTGATATCGGCATTTTAGCATAAGAGATATTCAGCATCTCTAATTGAAAACCATTTGCTGTAAAGTGGAATCAAATTGACTAAACTGAGCGGTTGATACATGAAGCCATTTCAATTGCTTTGGGGATTTTTTTTTTGTACAAATTTTCTGATGTCTCTCTATGTAAACAGCATGCCATGCCAACTATCTCCCTGTGGCTAACCAGTTCCCATATGTTTTGTTTTATTTGCTACTCTGTAATATTCAGCATATAAATTATATCATTATAGACCAGGCCCTGCAGCCCTTTTGGGGAGGGAGTAACACTCCAACCATATACTTATGCACTGGAGGCTTCCTCGCACTTCTGCTCAGACTTGTACTCGTTTCCGTCTCAGATCCAAATCTGTGCATTTAACCGCATTCTTCTCCCCAAAAATCTGCGAGATTTCATCATTCCACACAAGCCTCCCTCTCTCTCTCTCCCTCTCTCTTTCTCTCTCTGTCGCTAGCTCACTCAATCACTCGCCCTCTCTCAGCCCCCTCCTTTCCCTACCATTATCATTTGTACTATCGTCCTCGTCGTGCTCCGTTTGCCACTTATCCTGAGTGCAGTTTTGTTTTTTTTAGCCCTGCAACTCTTTAGGCCTGCAGTCTGCAGGGGCAACCTCCGCCAGCAGAGAGTCAAAATGAAGGATGGACGTTGTGAAACGAGCCTAAGTCCTCTAATCCGTCCACGTTCGCAGGGTTCTAATGCGTTCCCGCTGGTGCCTAATTGCTTCTCGGCCACAAAACACAGCCTGTGTCACTACACTCAGGCCTCTTGTGGTAATTTTGCAATTACTGAGCTTGCCCACTTCCCTCTCGACAGCAAATGCACCAGATCTGTTTATCTAGTGAAGACGACCCAAGAATAATATTGTGGTGAGGCCTTCCTTTCTGTTAAACTCCTTCATTTAGTGGGAAAAAAGAGCTTGAGCTGGATAACTACATGAAAACACTGCTTTGGATTTACTAGATTCAGAGGTGGTTATTGTTTCTATAGCGATAAAATATCCCTGCTCAAAAATCCAGCTCAAGACCAGCTTTTGCAGATGGTCTAAACTGGTGTCTGTAAAAAAAACCCTATACTGGGAAGCAAGACGGTTAAGCTGGTTAGACCTTTACCAGCATGGAGTATGTTTTCATTTGAGTTTGATGGACTAGCTGGTCTGTCAGGATTAACAAGTTGACCAAGTTGTACTGGTCAGCAAGAGTGGTAAAGCAGACTGACCAGTTTGGTAAAGTTGCTCATGCTGGTCCACAGGTTTAGTGAATATGTTCATGAAGGTCAATTACCTTGGTCATGATGGTCAACCAGCTTGGTCATGATAGTCGACCAGATTGATCATATAGGTCAATCACCTTGGTCATGACCAGCTTGGTCATGCTAGTTAACTAGTTTGGTCATGCTGGCCGACCAGCTTGGTCATCCTACTTAACCACTTATGTCATGAAGGTTTACCAACTTGGTTATGCATGTCAACCAGCTTAGTCATGTTGATCATGATGATCAACCAGCTTGGTCATGCTAGTCAACCAGCTTGGTCATGTTGGGCGACCGGCTAGGTCATGATGGTCTGCCAGTTTGGTTATGCATGTCAACCAGCTTGGTCATGTTGATCAACCAGCTTGGTCATGTTGGTCTGCAGAAAAGTTCATGCTGGTTTATAAACTTGGTTACTTTGGCTAAACCATCAAACCAGCTTAACCAGGTTAAACCTAAACAGGCTGTTTTTAGCAGGGTCATGAATAGTCATTCCAGGTACATGTAAATTCAAAGTTAAATAAACTCAGATGCAGGCTGGACTGTACATATAAAAAAACATCTTTCAACCAGATGTAATTTCATTTTAGCATTTGGACTTTGTTTCTTTTTCTGCCTGAACCTAACTGACAGGTCTTGCACATTCAATTGCCTCTTAACGTTCAATTATTTGGTGCCTGGAAGTCTCTTGCCTGGCTCTTTTTTGCTGATTTTCACATTTAGTCATATTGGAGTGGCTGGTGGATGGAATATTAGCTGTGTAATTTTGTGGTCTGCGGACTGATGGATTGTGCTATCTGATATCTCCAGAAGAGGGAGAATTCTTCAGGTCAATAAATGTTTATTTTGAGCAATATCCAGGCAGAGAGCGCGAGGAAAGTAGGCTTGATGGATTCCAGTGCAGGCTGCGTCCATGAAAAGGATGACAAAGTGCTCTTCTTTATTGAGAACGCTAAGCCTCTCTTTATCTCTCCCCCTTCCCTCCCTCTCTGATGGGTCTTTTTTTATCTGATATAAGTCAGTTTGGAGGCTTGTAAACAATGTATAGCTATTGTCAGTCTCTCGCTCTGGGCTCTGGGCTCCGGGCTCTGGGCTGCAGACGTTGCACTCTTTGAACTCGGCCTGCTTTCAGTGGTGCAACTGCCGACTTTACGAGGTAGGAATATTTGTAGCGCGTGGCAGCTAGAGACAGAGAGGCTCCTGAAGGATATGATTTTGGTCGCTCCGTCAATACCTCCACCGTAGCATCATGGCGAGAGCCAGAGCGCTGGAGTCCATGCCTCTGACAAAAACTGTTAGAGCCATTAACCATCGCCAAGCGAATTTTTCACTCACCACGCTGGCCTCCTTACTGCTAATTCGGCCCAACAGGACCTCTGACTCCTCATTGCTCCTGGTCCTCCATAGAGGGGAATAGTTCCTTGAGTGTTCCTTCAGCGCTATAACAGCGTTATCGGAGGGTTCTAATTAGTCTGCCTTTACTCGCCGCCGCCGACTGTTCCCTTGCCAAAGGCGCACTGGCGGACAGAGTTGGCCCGAAAGCTCCAAGAACAGCCTTTTCACAGCGGAACACCAAAGCTCCTTTGAGTAAGCTTCTCTATGCTTTAAGACCTCTACTAAGGCTTTCTGAGACCCAGTTTGTTCAGAGTATAAAGAACTTGGCCACTGGTACCAAACTTTCCACGATTCTGTTTACATTTGGTGGGATATTTAGCGAGAAGGATGTGTAATCTGTCAAGCATGAATGGAATCCATGTTCATAATGTAGTCTGGAGCAGCACAGACTGGTCTGCAGCTCCACCTGAAGGTATGCCTTTTGAGTAGCTCAGTAGAATGAGTCAGTGGGGACAGGAACGTAGCAGTACCTCTGGAGAATGAATGCCAAAGAGTAACTTAGCTCAGCTTTACCTCAATCCTGTAATCCCGAGGTCCCTTTCATTGAAGTCCTTGATGTAGACTTGAAACAAATAACAGAGGTATTTTCTAAGTTCAAGTCGCCGTAATTCTATAATGAGTTACAATTTCTTGGAGGGTGGTTTCGACAATGCAGGGAGGCACACTTATGCTCCCAGAGCTCTACATTCCCTCAGCTTCTTATATGATACTTCACATCTTAATATAATATACTAAGGAAACCTAAAAAAACTTTCTCATGTTGGCCTCACATCAGTGAAACGTTGGCTAGGTGGGTTCCTGGTAGGCCTGGGCTCTGAGGGGATTTGTACATGTGTTGTTACTGGAACCCAGTCGAGCTTCTCAAATGGGTCCCATCATAACAGCCCACATTAATCCTACATGGGTCCCTTATAGGCCCCATGTGTAGTGTACAACACCAGAAGAGGAACATGTCTAACTCCTCCTAGACCCATCACCGACCCTGGTGGTCATCCATGTGGGGGGGCAATGTGGAAGCCGAGGACAAAACTTTCTGGCTCCCAGTTGGGCTACAAGAATGTCCAATTTTGGAAACCCCTGGTGAAAATAAACACACATCCCCACCACACTTAAGCACATTTTTTAATACACAGTTTATTTATTAAATGTAATTTTACACAGATCAGCCATAACATTAAAACCATGTAGGACCACCTCATGTCCCCAAAACAGCTCTGACACGTCCATGTCCATGGAGTGCTGTGGTATATAGCAGCAGATCCGTAAGTTGGAGTCCGGTAAGTTGTGAGGCAGCGCCTCAATGAGCATCAGAGAGCCTTTGGGCGCCCATGAACCTGTCAGCAGTTCCCTGGTTATCCTTCCCCAGATAACATGCCCGCATGGGGCACATATGGGTAGCATATCCCGCCTAGCCTACGCTCCTCCCATGTGAGCCCGACATGAGCTTGTTGGTTGGGTCCTTGGAGCACTTTTGGTTGTTATTGACCACTGCATACAGGAAACACCCCGTAAGACCTGTCTGGCTGTTCACTTGCTCCCTAATATATCCAACTCTCGACAGGTTGGCCAATTGGAACCAGATCTTTAAGGTCATTCGCTTCACCTGTCAGTGGTATTAATGTTCAGGCTGATCAGTTCACATTTCATATTCAAGTTTGTTTCCTATAGTCATTTTAACAGGGGTGTCAGAACGGTTGGATATGACTGTATGTTTCATGCCCCACCCTGAAGAAGATGTGCTCCAGGCTAGTCTCCAAAGGCTTCGGTCCATCCAGCTCTACCTGCACATTATCAAACCCCGCTCCCCATCTGGATTCTCCATTTTCCTCAGCCTAATGTATCCCCACCAGGGTACGGGAGAAAAAACTCTGGTTTCTGGTTGTCAAAAACAGTGTCCTCACCTCGACTGGAAGAGGAGTGGAAGGACGAATATTGACTTTTTCGTTATGACACAGTATTAGAAGCCATCTGGTAGAGATTAACGCCCCAGGTTGTTGATTATAAATGGCACTTTTCAAAACGGAGAGGGCGATCAAAAGGAACAGAAGGGCACATGTGTTTATATTTAAAACACGTAGTCCACCTAGCTGCGAGCCTGTCTCCCTGGCCTTTCTCTGAAGAGTCGGCCAGCTGTTTCCGATCAGTCATCGTCACCCGTGGCCGCTCTGATGAAGCAGGGAGCCTCCTTATGGTGAGGAGCTACTTCTTCTCTTTCTTAGTGCGTTTGTGTTTTGGGTGTAGAAGGGAGTCTGTTTAAAAGAAGTCCTCTGGTTATCTAACGCAGCTGTCACCCACAACATGAAAAGACTTCGGAGAAGATGGAGGGTTATGGTTCTCCGTCATGGCAGCGTTCGTTTTTTTTTCCAAAAACATTTTGATAATTCATTCATAGCGGTTCAAAGTGCTCCATTTATCCGTGAGAAATCCAGGCAATTACACAGATTTATGTCTCGTTTGAGAGGGCATAAATGTTTAGTGTGCCGGACCTTTCTCGTGAGACAAGGGAGTTTTTCATAATCTCCAAAAATCAAGACCCTAGACTTATTTTTCTTAAAAGGTCATGAAACCCCAATGACTGAGATGATGTAGATGTTAAAAACAGCTCCAGCACTAGTTCAAGGCTTGGTTCGACTCCCTATATCTCATGTATGCAAGTCATTCCGCTGGGTGTGTATTCAATCATTTACTTGTATTAGTACATGGTAGTTCATTGGACAGTCTATGCTGAGCTAAATGCTTCCACCCTGCTGATCCTGCTGGTTTAGCTGGTTGACCAGCTTAGTTCTTGACAAGGATAGGGTATGCCATTGGTCTATAAGCATGATCAACCTCTTCAAGCTAGACCACCAGTATGACCAGCATGACTAAGATGGTCGACCAACATGACCAGCATGATTAAGCTGGTTTACTAGAACGACCAGCATGACCAAAATCAAATAGCTGACCAGCATTGAGTATGTTTTCGCTTGGATGACCAGCTTTTCATCCGCCTTGACCAACAAAGACCAACTTAGGCCTTCCAAGACCAGCTACCAGCAAAAGACCCTGGGTATTTCAGCAGGGTCACCATAATCCTGTTCAGTGTCTACTATTACATAGACCACTAATGAGAACCTTTAGATAACACACAAGCCCATGAAAGCCAGATTTCTGATACAGTATATGTCCAAATATTTGTGGACACCCCTTCTAATGAACGCCATTAGCTACCTTAAGCTGCACCCATTGCTGACACAGATGTTCAAATGCACACACAGCTTGTCTAGTCTCTGTAAAGAAGTATTTCCAATAGAATAGGACTCTCTGGAGCAGATAAACATGATGAACCTATTGGCACCATGCTGCCTAATAATGCCAGGCGTGGGCTAGTAGAGGGGTATAAAGCCCCCCAGCAGCATTGAGCTGTGGAGCAGTGGAAGAACTGTGTTCTCTGGAATGATGGATGGTGGTGGAGCTCCATTTAGTACTTTTGAGATGAGTTGGGGAGTTGGGGATGATGAGGTGGGCTGGTGAAAATCCAACATCCTTATTACTTACTAATACTCTTGTCCCTGAATGCAATCAGATCCTCACAGCAATGCTCCAAACTTAAAAATCTAGTAGAAAGCCTCCTACCCTGGACAGTAGAGACAGTTAATCCAATAAAAGCAGGATAAACTCTTAATGTCATAGGAAACAATGACTTAACAGGTGTCCCAATACTTTTGTCCAAATAGTGTACCTTCAAAAATCCATTGAATGTGTATGGGTGCTTGCCGGGCATTGTGTGGCAAATATTCCCCAAAGAAAACTAGGATATTTTATTCAGATTTTATCATCAACAATATTCCATATAAATCTCAGAAGACACGTGTAGGTGTGCTGGTGGGATTAGATAGTAAATAAAATCGCTAGTTTGTAATTTTTTCTACAGTAAACTGCAATTTCACTTCAAACCCCACTTGTTTCTTTACATATTAACCACTGAATTATGCAAGTTTTGAGAAATCTTTACAATTATATATATTCTGTCTGCACCTAAAACTGTTTTTTAAAATCTGACTTATTAGCAACATCTGCTAACATCCGTCTGTACTGAGCTGAAGTTGCCTGCCCTGGATCGACTTTTTGTCCCAG
Organism: Salminus brasiliensis; assembly: GCF_030463535.1. NCBI lineage: Eukaryota > Metazoa > Chordata > Actinopteri > Characiformes > Bryconidae > Salminus > Salminus brasiliensis. Next base: position 41,179,706 of record NC_132884.1, on the reverse strand, counting down.
AAACATCCAGCTGAATTTGTTTAAGCTGCTTGCCCTTTCCTTCTTTCCCAGCTCGACATGAGCAGACATGAGTCTGGCCTTATTTCCAAGTGTGCAGTTGTGAGTGTGTGTGAGCTGCAGAAGCTGCAGATAAGAGCTGATGCTTCACAAAAGCCAGGCGTGATAAGGCCGGCTGATAATGTCTGTGCATTCCTGGATGTGTTCCCTAAATTGGATCTGGATTCCTCTACATGTCTGCTATGCCAGTTTTTAGCTCGTCTCTCAGTTACATGATGTCACATGATGTTTGTCATTATGGGCTCTGAGATGAACTGGTAAAGTCTTAAAATATTTAAGCTTCCCCCTTTTTTATTCAGAATTATTATTCTATAATCAAATGAACTGTACAGTAATCTTTATGAGGCTCAAATGTGGGCTTCTTCAGCAGGCCTGTCTTCAGGCTGTCAGGGAAGATGGGGTAGGGGTAGGGTTAAGATTAGCATAAGTGAGGTTCGGATTAGGTTTAGGATTAGTATGGTTATGGTTAGGGTTAAGATTAAGATTAGCTGTAGTGTGGTGAAGGTTAGGTTAGTGTTAGGGTTAAGATTGGGATTAGCTGTAGTGTGATCAAGGTTAGAGTTAGTTTTAAGGTTAAGATTAGGATCAGCTGTAATGGGGTTAAGGTTAGAGTTAGTTTTAAGGTTAAGATTAGGATCAGCTGTAATGGGGTTAAGGTTAGAGTTAGTTTTAAGGTTAAGATTAGGATCAGCAGTAGTGGGGTCAAGGTTAGAGTTAGTTTTAAGGTTAAGATTAGGACTAGCTGTAGTGGGGTCAAGGTTAGACTTAGGTTTGGGGTTAAGATTAAGATTTGCTGTTGTTGGGTCAAGGTTAGAGTTAGGATTAGGGTTAAGATTAGGATTAACTGTATTGGGGTCAAGATTATGTTAGGGTTTGTGGAGCAGGGCTAAGATTAGCATTATTGGGGTTCAGATTATGTTTAGGGTTAGAATGGTTAGGATTAGGGTTAAGATTAAGATTAGCTGTAGTGTGGTGAAGGTTAGGTTAGTGTTAGGGTTAAGATTAAGATTAGCTGTAGTGTGGTGAAGGTTAGGTTAGTGTTAGGGTTAAAATTGGGATTAGCTGTAGTGTGATCAAGGTTAGAGTTAGTTTTAAGGTTAAGATTAGGATCAGCTGTAATGGGGTTAAGGTTAGAGTTAGTTTTAAGGTTAAGATTAGGATCAGCTGTAGTGGGGTCAAGGTTAGAGTTAGTTTTAAGGTTAAGATTAGGATCAGCTGTAGTGGGGTCAAGGTTAGACTTAGGTTTGGGTTAAGATTAAGATAAACTGTAGTGGGGTCAAAAAATTAGAGCTAGGTTTAGGGTTAAGATTGGGATCAGCTGTAGTGTGGTCAGGGTTAGGTTAGTTTTAGGGTTAAGATTAAGATGAACTGTTGTGGGGCCAAAATTAGAGTTAGTTTTAAGGTTAAGATTAAGATTAGCTGTAGTGGGGTCAATGTTAGAGCTAGGTTTAGGGTTAAGATTAGGATTTGCTGTAGTGTGGTTAAGGTTAGGTTCGTTTTAGGGTTAAGATTAAGATAAACTGTAGTGGGGTCAAAAAATTTGAGCTAGGTTTAGGGTTAAGACTAGGATTAGCTGTAGTGTGGTCAAAGTTAGAGTTAGTTTTAAGGTTAAGATTAGGATTAGCTGTAGTGGGATCAAGATTAGAGTTAGGTTTAGGGTTGAGATTAGCATTAGTTGGTTTAAGATTATGGTTTTGTTTAGGATTAGGGTTAAGATTTGCTTTATTTAGTTTATGGTTAGGGTCAAGTTTATGATTAGGGTTTAGGATTAAGTGTAACGTTGCTCGGCTGCAATCATACAAAAAAACAGTACGTCAGGGCTGGTCCTCACTACATATAGTAAAATCTGTGTGTGTGTGTGTGTGTGTGTATAGTCCCAAGGCTCCTGAACAACGTTCCATGTGAATTCCTTGGATATACATGTTCTTTTATAGTTTACATTCCTTCCTTTATTCAGGCTATATTCACCTCTCTCTCTCTCTCTCTCTCTCCCACACATGCACCCAAACACATTCTCCAGTGGAAGCCCCTCCCCCCACCCTCTCCATGTTGATGTGTTCCCCAGTCCTCCCAGATGTTATAGATGATTAGAAATCAGCGTTCTGAGAAATGATTTGCAGCACGGTCATGTGGGCAGCTTTCATCAGTGACACACAGCTTTACAAACGCAGTCTGCTACTGTGTCAACATCGCCATGTCACCATGCACCATGGGAAAGCGCTGAAGGCTCTCCCTGTCATGGAAAATGACTGCCACGAATGCGATCGCTATCGCTTGTTAGTAATTTCATATCAAAACAGGGGTGTCATGCTCTGTAAATCCATAACGAGACGGGTTTGACACATTGGACGCGACGGACTGGTACGGAATGCCCACTCACATGTTTGCGATAAATCTCCGCAGCTCTCCAAAACCTCAGAGTCATCACGGAGGCCAAGAGAAACCTCTCCGCCTGGTTTTCCCTCTCTGAAGCATGGGAGTGAAAATTCTGCACGAATGATTAAGCGCGGTCAAAAAGTGTGGCGTGAAATGGAGAAATTGGGCTTTGGCTCATTCAGTATTCTAGTTAATGCCGCTCAAAGAGAAGTATAAACGCCCCTCAGCTTTGTAGTGGTCCAGGCATCTGTGATGTGTTTAGAAGATTCCAGACTTGTGTCTTGTGAAGACACGAACGATGATAATCGGACCACCCGGAGGCTGAGAGAAGCAGATTATTGATAGGCTTGATGATGTAGACTGGCCTAGGCTAAGGCAGAGGTTCCAGAAGGCCACATTGACAGGGGCAGTGGTGGCTCAGCGGTTAGAGCTCCGGGCTATTGATGACGGGGTTGTGTGTTTGATACCCTCAGGGCTCTGCAAGGTGCCCCTGTTGGGCCCTTGAGCAAGGCATTTTACCCTCTTTGCTTCCTGGGTGCTGGAATTTGGTGGGTGTGTGTGTGTGTGTGTGTGTGCTCACTGCCCCTAGTTTGTGTGTGTGTGTGTGTGTGTGTGTGTTCACTACCACAGATGGGTCAAATACAGAGGACGCATTTTGCTGTGCCTTTACTTATGCAAGCATCCTTTCTGCTTAGCCTGTCTGATGACCACATGCACTGTAAGCCAGCATACATGAGCAGAACACAATTACTTTAGTATTTTAGTAATTTTACAGTAATTGAAATGAATTACTACTCAAAGTGACATGAGTGACTATTTAAATAGTATATGTCAGATGATTGCCTGAAATTGAGAACCATCCTATCTATCTTCTTCTCTGCTTCTTCTTGGTCAGGGTCTAGGTAGGTCTGGAGCCTAACCAGAATACTTGGTCACAAAGCAGGAATTTAATTGACAACCACTAAGCCCAAAAATATGCTAAGGATAATAATAATAATAATAATAATAATAATAATAATAATAATTGTACTTTATGTGGTTCCTCATGCAAAGCCAAAGATGAACCACTTTTCCCATGTTCTATGTGGGTTCCAGGTGGGCATGGGCTCTCATGTACACGTGCACTTCCCAAATGGGCCCTATCTCTTTAGCCCACTTGTATCTCACATGAGTGTCATCTAGAACCCATATACTGTACACAACCCAGATAAGGCCCATGTTTAACCCCTCTTGGTCTCATCTCTGACCCTGGTGGGCATCTATGTGTGGGGCCCACATGAAAACCGAGGACAAAACATTTTGGATCCCAGTTGGGCTGCCCATACAGGTCCCACGTGGACATGTTAGCTGGGTTAGTTCCAAGAAGAACCATGTCTGTAATAGAGAAGGGTGTGAAGTGCAAACAGTGGTAGCAAAGAACACTGCTTATCGAACCATCCCACGAGTGACAAACAACCAAAGTATGCCTCAATATTGGCAGATATGGATCCACAAAACCATTAGGAATAAAGGGAAGCTGCACCTGTCAGTAAATCATGAGCAGCAAAAGCCGAACACACACAGTGTGTATGTGTGACATGCACACACATCTCCTGACTCAGCATTTACACACATATCCCGAAAGTACAGTTCTAGACATCAGGCTTAAATACCGAAGCGTACAACCATAACCATAAAAAGCTGCAGCTGTCCATAATCCGGCTCCCAGCACAAACTGGCGAGCGAAACAGCGACTCCGCCTTCTTCCCACCACATTTTAGCTGCGTTTTAAAGCTCAGGCTGCAGACGAGGTAGGGCAGGTCCTCGGTAGGACTAGCCTATTAAAAAACTCCTTCTTAGTAGCCTATTGGTCGTACAAATGGAACAGTCTGTGGTAGTGAACAGACACACACACACCCAACTTCAGCACCCGGGGAGTAGAGAGGGTGAATGGCCTTGCTCAAGGGTCCAACAGTGGCAGCTTGCTGAGCCCAGGTATCGAACCCACAACCCTGTCATCAGCAGCCCCGAGCTCTAACCACTGAAACACCACTGCCCCTGTAGGCTTTGAGATGCAGTGTTTGTATGCACATTAAATATGAAATCATTTAGACTTCCTAACCAAATGAAAGCACAAATAATTCTAAATATGTATTATATTCTGAATAATAATATTCTAAATATGTACTGTATCCAAATACCCACATTTACAGTGTTGCTTATAGAAACTAAACCTAATTAGCGAATTTCTCACAGTAAATGATGAATTTGATTGTTAAAAAGTAACGATATGTTGCAATACATTCAAATTCTTTCTTCTTTTTGTTTTAATATTTTCATTGTTATTAAATATCTTTTGAGGATAAGCGGTTTGTTGCCCTGAGGCATTATTGTGTATTTCATTGCATTTTCTTAGCTTATTTCACATTATCTTAAGTTCATACTCACATTTCTTTCTGCACAAGACCAAGTCCAAATTTAAAGCAGCATCATGCAAAAATTGGTAATTTCTGCTAGTGGGCTCCCCCTAGAATTGAATAGAAGTGTATTCCACTTTTACCCCACTGCTGTAAATACAAATCATCACATTTGAGCTCCCCCTCATGGACAGCTAGCTGTACACATGCTTTTCTGGACAAGCTGAGAGCTCCAGAAGCTTGATCTGAAGGTAGAGAAGCATGTGGGCTGAGGCGGTAGAGTAATACTACAGGATTTTACACTAATATGACTCTATGGGTTACGCAGCGTTACACAGCAGCAATTCTGGTGGGAGGTTCTCCTCCTGCAGCTCCACCACCAAAGCTCCATAGTGCAGTAGCAGCAGCGTTCCGGCCCGGAGTGGGAATGACGAAGACACCGTTCTCTCTGTTCCAGTCAGTGGAGCATCAGCTGATACCGATACAGGGTGTTGCTTCTAGTCTTTCCGTGATAAAATAACTAGTGTGTCCACAGTTCATGGATGCACCTCACGTGTTATGTAGGGGTCTGTAAGTAAGCATAGTATACCTTCCTACCTAGACACCACTCCACCACTGGTGTACAGACTCTCAGTCTTCTCTTCAAAGGAGTGTAGATAGCACTGGAGCTGTAACCTGAACCCACTTTGACTCTCTCTCTCCTCCTGACCAAGACTTTTCGGCCTTCTCCTGGTCCGTTCTGAAACCGCAAACTTTTGCGGTGAATGATGACGGCTCCCTTTTTCCCCTCTTCCTCTCTCTGACAGCTTTGATGGCCAATTATATTTAATAAACAGTTTTGGTGCAGAAATAAATCAATTTCAGGAGGACCTAATCCTCGACTCCAACAGACTGTGAAGCCACAAGTTCTGGAGAAATGGTTGAAACGGGCCGTAATGGAACACATATGTCATGCCGTGAATGCCTCTGGGAACCTTATATCTACCAGTACTTAACTTCAGATGCCGAAACGTTAACAAAAAAACAAAAGGAAGAAAAAAAATAAAACCCTTAACCCAACAAAGGAAGGCCTTTCTTTTTTTTGCAGTTTGTGCATGCACGTGAGACTCGACTAATTTTCTGATGTGGAAGAAGATAGTCATGTTCAGCTGGAGGTCTGTGGTCAATGCTGTAGGTTCCTTGAGGTTCTTCTTAGGAACCCAACATCTCTTCTCAATCAGCGTGCTCTGCTGCAGCTGCATGGCTCAAGTCATGTGGTGGGGATAGTTTACAAACTGTTGGGTCAGAGGTTTAACTCCTATCCACTGCCTGGTTTAGCTGGAAAAACCCAAATCCCAGGCCTGGCGCTGGCTCAGCGAACATCTGAGCTGCTTTGATGAGTCCCGGTAGCACAGTCTTCTGTATGAAGTGCAGTCTGGAGGGTAAAGTCATTGTTTGTCTGGTTTGGGGTGTGACTTGCTTCAACTACTTAGTAATTCTCTACAACCAATGTATATATAGATACCCTCTGTTTTGTAGACCCGTGTGTTCTGTGTATAAGGCAGGTTAGCATGAGGTACACATTCCAAAGAATGGTTTCATTGTTTTGGGTAAAATGATAGTAAGTAATTAGGCAGTTTAGCTAAATTACACTGAAATTCTAGCTATTAAGATAAAAGAAAACAGCGCATTGTAAAATATCTCAGAACTATTTGGAGTAATGAGGTTGTCCAAAGCAGCACAAAGCAGTCCATTTCAGGACTAGGATTTAAAGAATTAATAGAGATGTATACTAGGGTTCCAGTAGTACCTGTTTTAGGTATACCATGGGATGAAATCTGATGGCTATCATACCATGTGCATGTGGTTAATACTGGTATTAAATAGAAATGCCAAATAATTTAAAATGCCAAAAAAAACACCAATTTCTTACTTGATTTTAAAAATAAATCGATCGGTTTGTGGAGAAAATGATCAGCAGATTAATCCACAGTGAAAATAATCATTAGCCAGAACCAAAATAGTTCAGAAAAGATTTATTTTTTATTTTCGAAAGAGAGACATTTTACATGTATGTTCGTTTAATACATAGATTTAAATTAAACAAATTAAAACATGTTCATTAAAGCATTACACATGTGTGTCCCGCTTTTTAAACCCAAAGTTTCATTTCCAATTCCTACCCTGTACCTGAGACTTGACAATGCTAACATCTGATCATCCTAGCCACCAAGAGGGACCTCACCCATTTTACCAATTTACCATCCTGCTTAAAAATGTGACAGTGGGTGTAATTTGTGTAATTTAGTGTATGCTTGTAGTGATCAAGAAGTTACTCTACATAATTAACCAATTATGAGATATAGATCTTTTTGTACCCCACTCTTACCTGGTGAACCTTTTCTCCACCACCAGCCACAGGATTCTCTCTCTATTCATGTTTTGGCAATTAGCGTTAGAAATGCTAGCTAGATACTTACTACCTGAGTGCTAAATACCTGTTATTATGAATTGTAACAACAGAATTACTGCAACTATATATATATATATATATATATATATATATATATATATATATATATATATCCCAGGGGTCAACCCTTTCTCATGAACTGTCCTGAATACTTCCCAGCAATAACTCCCTGTTATTATAATTTTCACTGTTCCATAGTGAGGCACAACCAACTGTACAAAACAGAGTATTTGTATATATATATATATATATATATATATATATATATATATATATATATTGGTCTATATATATACTGTCTTGACATTTTGAACATACTATTTTATCTTACCTCAAGTGCAGTCAGTCAGCAAAAACTACTATGTGTTGAAATCTTAGACAAAACAAAGCTCGAATAAAAAAACGAAAAGCTGCAGAACTGATGTGTGAAGTGCTGTGTTGGTCTGAACAGGATTTTTTTCCAGGTCATCAGAAGGGAGGAGATCTGAACGTTTTCTCAAGCTAGTTGACAGCATCCCAGGACAGCAGCAGGCACAGCACAGGAAAATTACGGCCTGCCTGATAAGGCAGCGGTTCCCAATCCCACTCCTGGAGGAGGCCATATCCTGCACGGTTTTGTTGTTTACTGCTTGGACATACTACTTTTAACTCAGGACGGGTGTTGTTAATTAGCTAATCAGCTGGATCAGGTGTGTTTGGAGAGCAGGGGGTCCTCCAGGTCAAACAGATGGTCTGTGATGTGAGGTAAAAAGAGTCTGAAAATACTGTACTTTCATCTCCAAGGTCTTGCAAAGCTTCACTCTATTAATCAGTGTCTTGATCTACAGAGAAATGGGCTGCAGTATCCTTGCGTCAGTGACCTAATGATTTGCATCTCTGTTTTGTATAGTTGGTTGTGCATCACTAAGCAACAGTGGAAATGTTCAGTTATTGCTGGGAAGTATCCAGGAGGGTTAATGAGAAAAGGTTGACCACTGGGACGTGCAGTCTTTCCTCCATGTCTTCACTGCTTTAAAGCCAGAGCGGTTTTTAGAATGCAAAAGCAGATTAAAGAAGGGCAAAGAAATATATATACCATCGCCAAATTTCACATGTTAATTGCAGGGCTCGGTCCATGTTGCTGCTCGTTGCTTTTCATGCAGACGTTTCGCTGTTACTCCACGGAACTGCTGCTGGAGATCTACTCATTGATTTTCCAGCATTGGGTTCCAAGAAGCAATTGGAAGTATTTTGTTAAGAGGGGTCAGCAACTAGGGCAGCATGTAGATATACAGAGTGCATTGTACAAATATAGGCTACATAAACAGCCAGGCATTGATGTAATGGCTTTGTGTCCATTTTACATGAGATGAACGTAAGCCAGACTGGAGTACTGGCTGATGATGCCAAATAATGTCTATTATTTATCCAGATTATAGACAATCTCCTAGAATGGTAAAATTATAAGGTTCTTACAGAAAGTTTGGAGGTTATTTACTTTGAAACTGTGGAAGAATCTCTTAAAGTGCTTTGATAGACTTTTGAGAAAAGGTTTTTAGAAGAAAAAGGTTCCTTGAAGGTTCCTCAAAGCACCTCAGCAACTCTTTAAAAAGCCTATGTGGGCTGGATGTGTTATTGCAAACTTCATCATAAAATGGTTTCATCAGTTTATACAGACGTTCCTGTAGTTTTTAATAATATGTAATGAGCCTTGCTGTGTTAGGGGGTTAAAAGGTTTCTCCACAGTTTTATATTGTAGAACATCTAAAAGTTCCTCAAGGATCTTATACGTTTAACAGTGTACAGTGTATTGAAATTGACTTTTTTCAACAAAGCACCTAAAGTTCAGCAAAACTCATGAAAGTTTGCTATTTTAACTGCAATGATGTTGAACTATTGCATAAACGGAGCATACTTTATTAGGAACTTTACAATAATCCACCTCTGGCCACTGAACAAACGAATAGATGTGACCAAGTATTAGGGAAGGGTACATTCCTAGGCATATGTTTAGACACCCCTGTTTATATTCCGTGTTTTTTGGATTTTCTAAGTGTGCAAATCAACAGGAAACATGTTAAGATATAGCTTTCTGCTCATTTTTGACACAATTCCTATTTAGCATTGGCATTGCCTTTGCACACCCCACTTTTTATTTCCATTTTTTTTGGTCAAATGTCAAATCCACCAAAATAAGCAGTAATAATGTGCAGAGGTATGCCTCTTCTATTCACATTTCCATCATGTGTTCAGATTTTAATCAGCCAAACATGACTTTTGTCCAGGACTACACCCTGGACCTGGAGCATATACATGCTTAACAACAAGAACTACTGCACTCAGTGTTACTATTAATATATTATTACTAAAAATTCACTGAAAGATTCATACAACACAAGCCAACATCCTGACTTGAATCCCATTGAGATGCTATGGCAAGACTTTAACCAGGAAGTTCACGCTCGAAAACCCTCCAGTGTAACTAAAGTACAACAGTTCTGCAAAGAAGAGTGGGATGAAATTCCTCCACAGTGATGTAAAGGTCTCACTGCAAGTTATCACAAATGTTTGATTGCATGTTGTTAAGGGTGGCACAACCAGTAATTAGGTTTAGGGGGCAATTACGTTTTCCCATGGTGAATAAGGACGGAAGGAAGGAAGAACCACTCGACCCATGCAGTGAACACACACACACATACACATGCACGTAAACACAAACAGTGAACACACATGTCCAGAGCAGTGGGCAGCCCTGGCAACCAGGGAGTGTGTAGTTATTGGTACTTCAGTCACATCCTGTCAGTTCAGGGAATCAAACCGGCCACCTTCTGGTCACAAGGCCGCTTTTTCTAACCTTCAGGCCACAACTTCCCCATTATAGGTTTTGAATGTGGTTGGTGTGGCATAACAGATAAAACCACTAGCTGCCAGTGAGCTATTTCACCATGTGGGAGACCAGGGTTCGATTCCCAGTCTGGATGACTGTGCTGTGCTACATCAATAAGAGTCCTTGGGCAAGACTCCTAACACTATGCTGGCCCACCTCTGTAATACAAGTCACCTTGTAAGTCGCTCTGGATAAGAGCGTCAGCTAAATGCCATAAATGTAAATGAAAAAATTAACATATTTAATATTGTGTGTTTACTTATGTTGTTGTCTTTATATTAAAATTAGTTGGATGATCTGAAGCTTTTTAATGTAATAAATGCGTTTTTACAGCACTATAAAGAACGACTGTCAGATTTAAATTATGTCAAAAAGTGAGAAAAAGGGGCCCCGGTGGTCCAGCAGCGCTGTCACTATGATCAGAGGGTCGCTGGTTCGAATCCCACGCATGCTGCTAGCCATCAGCAGCCGAGGCCCAGAGAGAGCACAATTGGCCTTGTTCTCTCCAGGGTGGGTAGATGGCGTTCCCTCCCCACATCGCTTCGCTGAGGTGCTGGCCGTCACTGGCATCTGCAGGTATGCGGCACTTCCCTATAGGCGTCTTGGTTGGTTGCCTGGTGATGTTGCATCGGCCACAGTTCGGAAAATCGGATAAAATTAATAATAAAAAATAAAAAAAGTTTGGCATGCGAGCATCCATTTGTACAGTTCACTTTTCTTCTGAGTCTCATTTACACTATTCAATTTAATCAAATTGTATTGATATAGCCCTTGTTATTAACATCAAATGCTAGTGGCAACAGTGGCAAGGACGACCTCCCTCGGGCGGAGAGGAAGAAACCTTGAGAGGAACCCAGACGACTACATTCTGTCCAGAAGAAACTGACACGTACTCTACTGCAAATATTTTGGGAATGGGTGACTTACAGACGTTCCACAATGAGGCCAAATCCACTGCTGTTCATACACTGCATTTCTCACTCTCAGTCAGGTGCCAGCAGTGAGCAAACTGTGAATATTCAGTAGGCAGTATGAGCTCTTGCCCACAGCCAGGGTACAAGGTGTACAACAGCCTGTAGCTATTCGTTCAGTGCCAAGTTGGAGAAGGTATCAGCCTCCATGATTTGGACTGATCTTTGCGATTTGTGTATCATGTCTGTCAGATATAAGCTCCCGCTGCAGTCTTGCCATGACCTCATCATGCAGTGTGACATGTAACACCATATCGAGGCCTCTCACAACGTGGCCCAAGTGGGCGTACAAAGCTGGTCATCCTGGGGCCCATGGCAAAACTCCACCTAAACCACATATCTACATCCACTGTCAAAGTAATGTTGAACACTTCTACACATCTACATAGTTAATTATTTAATTATCAATAATTCTGAGATTAATAAGTATCACATATAATACACAAGAAGCTACACAAGGGTCTTTGTGCGATGCCACAGAAGACCCGTATTCGGTTGGAACGATGATTTTTGCAAAAGCAATATATACGATATGGACACCCAGAATTCAGCTACCTTACGTTGCACACATTGCTGACACACAGCTTGTCTAGTCCCTGTAGAGAAGAAATACTGCCAATAGAATAGGACTCTCTGGAGCAGATTAACATCATGAACCTATTGGCACCATGCCGCCTAATGCCAGGCGTGGGCTAGTAGAGGGGTGTAATAAAGCCCCCCAGCAGCATTGAGCTGTGGAGCAGTGGAAGAACTGTGCTCTCTGGAATGATGATGGTGGAGCTCCATCTAGTACTTTCGGGATGAGTTGGGGAGTTAGGGATGAGGTGGAGTGGTTGCTCCAGAAATCCTAGTAGAAAACCTTCCCTGGACAGTAGAGACAGTTATTCCCACAGCAGGGTTTTATGTTGACCATATAATGTGTGTGTGAAGACCCCTTAAAGGATTCAAGAAGTCAGTGTAAAGGTTCTTTAGCAAGTTAAAGGCTCTTTATATTCACAGCTCTTTTATAAAAATGTGTCTTCATTGAACTAAACTGGTTCTTCTGTGGCCTAGATCAAAGAACCCTTTGTAGCACCTTCATTTTTATAGTGTATAGGAGGCTGGCAGCAGGCCTAGACTGGCACTCACTTTTCAGAATCATTAAAACACAGAACACCAGAATAGCAATAACTGAATAATTACCGCAGGCAGCTACAATTACTGAAAACCCACTAATTTAATCCCGGGGGAGTTAAGCTGTAGACTCAGAGACTTTAAGGATATTTTTAAGCCTACCTACTGTTCATACTATTAGATGGAGTGGGTCATTAGTGTACACTCTTTAAAGTAAATGTGCTAAAAGGCTTCTTCTGAGGGATACCACCAATGAACCTTCAACGGATAGATCTGTGAAGGAATTCTCCAGTATATTTCATTCTAATCTCTTACTGATGCAACTGGAGTACGTAATTGATTAGCATGGATCATTTAATATATCATTTACTTAAAATAAAATGTAATTCATTAATTTAATTTAATTTATTTGAATATATTTAAAGAAATTAATGCAGATTAACTGAACACGCACTGCCCAATGGCTTCATAGATGTGTTTAGAAATATTTTAACTTAGTACATCTAAATTATTTATTATTATTGTATCTAAATCACTTTTTTAAGAAATACAAAATGCCCAAAACGTCACTAGGACAAACTTCTTAAACAGTAAAACTTCAGCAATTAGAGTTTTTTCCTGGAACCATATGTCCAAGCCCAGAGCTATTTAAGAGCTCTGTTTCTCAGAATGTAAGCGGTATTATCCATCTATTGAAAAGTTCTTTAGGGAACAAAAGGTGGTACATATATAGAGGCGTAGAGGAGGAGGGGTCAGAGGGGTCGTTTGACACACAATTAAGTCTAGTCATAAAGAACAGAAGACTATGTAAAAATTCAATGAGTCAACCGCTTGCCTTTGTGAGCAGCCTTAACTCAGGTAATGCACTTCTAACTGTATGTTGACCTTTAACAACTGCAAGCTTGAACCTGAAGTCTGGCTGAATACAGTAGGACTATTAGAGACTGATTGGCCAATGATGTGTTGGATATGAGTTACTACAGAATGCCATATATCACACTTAAAATTAAGTAGGTTCAGTATTCAGTATTAATTCGCTCTGAAAGTAAAGTTTCAGCTGCAATTAATGATGATCAATTCATATCAATCCATGTGATAGTATTGTATATTATATTTATTGACAACAGCGTTAGTAAGGTCAGGATATTGGATGATGACCACCTGACTTCATTATCCCCAATTCTCCACCTCATCCCAAACCCAAAAGTATTGCATGTATCCATCATTCCAGAGAACACAGTTCTTCTACTGCTCCAAAGCTCAATGTTGGGGGGCTTTATACCCCTCTAGCTAGTCCACGCCTGGCATTAGGCAGCATGGTGCTGATAGGTTCATGTTAATCTGCTCCAGAGAGTCCTATTCTATTGGCAGTATTTCTCTACAGTAACTAGATAAGCTCTGTATGTGTGTGTGCATTTGCACATCTGTGTCAGCTACAAGTGCAACTTAAAGTGGCTGAATGCATTCATTGGAAGGGGTGTCCACAAACATTTGGACATATTTTGCTCCATTTGCATCAAATGACCACCTTCTCAGACTCTGTGACCCAATGGATCCACCCCCACCACCTTCCTAAATGTAACTGGGCACCCTGCTGTGTATCAGTGATGCTCTTCTTCCAAATGAGGCATCATCCCGCCGCAGATATACACCCTTAATTGGAAAATGATAATCAAAGGTTACTGGCAACTGAAGCAAAGCCTCAGCATAGCAACTACACACAACCTTGTCCAAATGTTTGCTTACCAATGTAAATGCACAATCCGTCAAAACCCATCTGGACCCACTTAACAAATTTGGGGTTTGGTGATGTGTCCTCTGACAAGCGAATCCCTGAGAGCAGCTCATAAATATGCTTTTGCTCTCTTTTGTGGGAGATAAAAGCTACGGATGCATTAAGAGCAGCCCCAGCAGTTAGACGCACTCTGTAATACTTTGGTGCCCTGAAGACAAAGGAAGTTCTCAGAATGGGTGAAGGCCACAGTGTAAACTGTAATGTCAGAACTGCTCATCATCATTAAAACATAAAAAAGCAGTTAGCCTAATTAGAGCTAGTGGATATCTTTGAAAAACCTCAGGAAATTAAACTGTAGGTTACATTTTCCACTCTGTCATGACAATGCTGAAATGCTGGTGATGCTAAAAGATCAAGATGTATAAAACGACAGTCTGGCTAACATGTCTGTGTTGGGCCTGTATGGGTAGCCTAACTGGGAACCAGAAATCTTTGTCCTCGTGTTCCACGTTGGCCCCACATAAGGATGCCCACCTGGGTTGGTGATGGGACCAGGATGGTTTAGACATGTGCCTCATCTGGGCAAATTTGGGAAGTTCTTTGTTCTCATGTTCCATGTTGGCCCCATATAGAGATGCCCACCAGAATCAGTGATAGGACCAGGAGGGGTTAAACATAGGCCTCATCTGGGTTGTATTCTGCACATTGAGCCTAGATTGGACCCATGTGAGATTAAGATCAGGCCTATGTGAAGCCCAAATGGGAACAAGAAATCTTTGTCTTCATGTTCCACCTTGGTCGCACACAGGGATGCCCACCAGGGTCAGTGATGGGACCAGGATGGTTTAGGCATGTGCCTCATCTGGGTCCATTTGGGAAGCTCTTTGTTCTCATGTTCCACGTTGGCCCCATATAGAGATGCCCACCAGGTCAATACAACCCAGATGAGGCCTATGTTTAACCCCTCCTGGTCCTATCACTGATTCTGGTGGGCATCTCTATATGGGGCCAACATGGAACATGAGAACAAAGAACTTCCCAAATTTGCCCAGATGAGGCACATGTCTAAACCATCCTGGTCCCATCACCAGTCTAAGCTTGGAGGTATCTTTTGTATTAGTCTATTCTAACTAGCTGAGGTTTTCTTGGGTAAATAGCAAAGCACTTTGTAAGTCGCTCTGGATAAGAGCGTCTGCTAAATGCCGTAAATGTAAATGTAAATGTAAATGTAAATGTCATTGATAGGCCTCATCTGGGTTGTATACTGCACATTGAGCCTAGATTGGACCCATGTAAGAATTAGGTCGGGCCTATGTGAAGCCCAAATGGGAACCAAAAATCTTTGTCCTTATGTTCCACGTTGGCCCTACATAAAGATGGCCACCAGGGTCATTGATGGGACCAGGATGGTTTAGGCATGGGCCCCATCTGGGGTGAACTCTGCACATGGGGCCTAGATCGGACCCATGTGAGATTAACGTCAGGCCTATGTGAAGCCCAACTGGGAACCAGAAATCTTTGTCCTCATGTTCCACGTTGGCCCCACATAAGGATGCCCACCAGGGTCGGTGATGGGACCAGGATGGTTTAGACATGGGCCTCATCTGGGCCCATTTGAGAAGCTCTTTGTTCTCATGTTCCACGTTGGCCCTGTATAGAAATGCCCACCAGGATCAGTGATGGGACCAGGAGGGGTTAAACATAGCCCTCATCTGGGGTGAACACTGCACATAGGGCCTAGATCGGACCCCTGTGAGATTAAGGTCGGGCCCATATGAAGCCCATCTGGGAATCAGAAAGCTTTGTCCTTATGTTCCACGTTGGCCTCATATAGGGATGCCCACAAGAATCAGTGATGGGCCCAGGAGGGGTTAAACATAGGTCTCATCTGGGCTGTATACTGTACACAGGGCCTAGATGGGACCTGTGAGATTAAGGTGGGCTGTAACAATGGGGCCCATTTAGAAAAAGCATGTACAAACCACCTCAGAGCCCATGTCCACCAGGAACCCACCTAGCCCACGTTCCACCCATGTGAGCCCCACCTGAGCATTTTGGCTGGGAGATGAGTGTGTGAAGGTAAGTGAACCATTGGATAAAGCAGATTATGCTTACTCAGATGCAATAATCTGCTGATCTCCTTCCCCTGTGGTGTGCCTGGATGTTGCAGCCACTTACCATATTAGCAGATTAGTTGATTGCATGATTGCATGATTACCTACAAGGTTCGTAGAACTCAGTAGGAACCACGATACACCCAGGGAATGGTTTTGGCCCAGGATCAGTCTGTCCTTACCACTGTGATATTTTTTATATACTCTGAATGAAGGTGCTTCAAATGGTTCTTCATGTGATGCCATAGAAGAACCACTTTGGGTGGCATGTGTGCAACAGACGTGTGAATTACCATTTCAAAAAGTTACATTTTTGTGGAATGGTTTTGTGAATCGCAGCATCCACAGGACGTTCTACACCTGCACTGTGGAGAGCATCCTGATGGGCTGTATCACCATACAGGAACCACACCATGCCTCAGCAGTAAGGCTCTGCAGAGGGTGGTGCACACCGCTTAGCACATCACTGGAGTTCAGCTACCAAACCTCCTGGATTTACTTATACACCAGCAGCTGTCTGAGGTAGACCAGGTGGATTATACTCCTCCCACCCAGGAGGTACAGGAGCATGGAGTCCTGAACCAGTCAGTTCTGAGACAGCTTCTTCCCAAAGACCATCAGGCTTCTGAACAGCCAGTAGCACAGTGGGCCAGTCCACAGTCCATCACAATGTCATCACAACAATGACAACAACAATGTTTTTACAGGACTCATAAAAGGACTGGCAACTTAATACTTAATAAATGCATATTTTGACACTTTTAGCTGCTGTATCCTTAATAATGTAATATGCAATAATATTACATTAGAAGGGAAAAAACGTCTTAACTTTAATTAGAATTCAATGTAAAATTATTTTATTCCAAGTCATTTTGGAGCATTTCTACTGGTCCATGGGTCATGGACCCATTCTAATACAATATCAAAAACCAACTGCTAGATTCATTTGACATAACTTACATCAGTTGCAAGGTTGTCTGAAAGTGACTACAGTGATATACAAAACAATCTACATTAAAAAGTGAGGTGGAAGAGTTAAACTAGTGGGGGCAGTGCAGAGGCTGAACTGACCACAGTAATTTTTTTTTTTTTTACAGTTTGAAAAGATGCACTAACATTTACCATCCTGGTCCCATCACTGATCCTGGTGGGCTACCCTATGTGGGACCA
This sequence comes from Salminus brasiliensis, assembly GCF_030463535.1. NCBI lineage: Eukaryota > Metazoa > Chordata > Actinopteri > Characiformes > Bryconidae > Salminus > Salminus brasiliensis. The sequence goes on along the minus strand of NC_132884.1, from coordinate 41,162,456 downwards.
ACGTGGAACACGAGGACAAAGCTTTATGGTTCTCAGTTGGGCTTCACATCGGCCTGACCTTAATCTCTAATGGGACCAATCTAGCCCCGATTTGCAGTATACAACCCAGGTGGGGCCCCATGACTAAATCATTCTGGTCCCATCCCTATGTGGGCCCAACGTGGAACACAAAGACAAAGCTTTCTGGTTCCCAGTTGGGCTTTTCAAATGGTCCCCATTGTTACTCACATGGCCCCTCCAACACATGTAAAGCCAGACACCGCCTCTTTTCCAATTACCACTGATGCGGCATCAATAGGCAGCCAATTCAACAGCTAACAGGCGCCTGTGCTGACCAACATCCCACTAGGGAAGTGCCATCCACCCACCCTTAAGAGAGCAAGGCCAATTGCGCTCCCTCTGACTCTGGCTGCTGATGGCAGCACATTAGTCCCACTCTGAGCCTAGCAGCAACATTCTTCACATCAGTAAATTCCATGAGTCTTGCTTGTTGCTTTTAAATGTGAGCCTACGTTGCATATTGACCTCCTACTGTTTGCACAGAAAGCACATCGCAGCTATGGCGTGAAAGTGTCACTGTGTCATGTGACTTCTACTGGCTCCACTCCGGAAAAAGGCCACAAAAAACTTTAATCTCTTAATTAGCCCCATTTAATCATTTGCATCCGCTCGACAATCTAACATCTAAAGCTCCAGCAATTTGAATCCACCACAGATGTCATGGTTCAGTTGGCGTGCCATATGGCTGCATGCTTTACATTTAAAAGCGCATGGAAGAGATTTGGAATAGATTTGTATGAGGAAAGATTAAAGATCTCCACCGCTGTGGAGCTAACAACGCACTGTCACTGAGACGTACAGAGCCTGTGTGTAAAATCTCAGAGGAAATGGTTCGTTTCGCTGTGAAAATGATCAGTAGCGGGAACAGAAAATTGAGTGTAGGACAGCAAGGCAGTGTGAACATGTTGATGCCTCTATTAGTCACTGGATGATGCAGTGCCTCGAGCCTGTGCGAGACCACATGCTCTAAATGTACACGAATATGTCGTCCGTTCCAGCTTTTGATTGCCGAAGGGAAAACCAAATGGTTCGCTGTACCACGGACGCTGATGCCAGTCTGGGCCCAGCCATCTGAACCAAAGCCAAGGCGACAGCCTCCGTCTCGAGGGCGAGTGGAGAGTTCAGCCAAAGCCGCAGGTCAGATCCCTCATACTGGGTTTGACAGACAGACAGACAGCGCTAAAGACCCTTTGCCAGTTTGTCTAAATACTGTGTGTATGTGTGAAGGCAGCTGCCCACATTGCCTGTTTTCTTTCAATAGCATTCATAAAAATATCATATTTTTAAAAAATTAAAAAACTAAGCAAAGCAAAACTGAATTAGAACAACTCTTTGATTTCTTTTTAGAGAACCATTTGTAAATGGTCATCTTTTTAACCTCTTATGCTCTGTGACCTTTATCACACCGTAATGATTAGTAATTGGTAACTACATGCAAAGCCAAGCAAACTGGCAAACTTCTTAAAGCTAAGTTATAATAGTGAGGGGGAAAGCCAAGAACCATCAGTGGCTCTGAAGAGTTCAAGAGTTTAACATTCACAGAGTATAAAAGTGCTACAGTACAGTGCGCTGTCATAGTTAACACATTAGTTATGTGTTAATGACGCATTATTATGACTCATTATAATTACATTTTCCGAGTTTGACCCTTCTGTAGAAGTCTTGGCAAAAGCTCATCTGCTTTGATAGAATCCACAAGTGAAGCCCCTTCATGCAATTACAGATTTCACACTTGTCATATGAGGTTGACTGTCACATGAGGTTACATACACTGCAAGCAATCCAGATGTTATATTGGATTACATACTGGATATACACTGATTATTGTTATGTGAAGTTACACACTGGTTACACACTTGTCATATGAGGTTACATACATACTGATTAAACACTGTTTGTCATACAAGATTACACACTGGTTACATATTGTTTGTCATATTACATTCCCTGTAAAGCTCTAGGGTTGCTTTGGTGGTTTGTTTTGGGTCATTATTCATCTTACTATGAAGCCTAATCCCAACAGTTTTGTAGGATTTGATTGATTTAGAGCAGAAAGCAGAGCTCTAAACACTTTAAAATTCATCTTGCCACTTATATTAGCAGTCCCATCATCAATTAACATCAGCAACCTAGCTCCATTGGTAGCAATACATATCAATGCCGTAACAGTGCCTCCACCAAGTTTGACAGGCATTGTGACATGCTCTGGATTATCCATCTATCTATTTTCCCAGCCAAGAACGAGGGCTAGGTGAGTTCCAGGTGGACTCTGGGCTCTGAGTGGGTTTGTACATGTGTTGTTACTGCAACCGTGCTGGGCTTCCAAAATGGGCCACATTGTTGCAGCCCACTCTAGTATCGAATCTAAATGCCCTATGAGCAGTATACAACCCAAATGGGGCTCATGTTGAACCCCTTCTTGTCCCATCATTGAACTTCTGGGACACTGATGGGTCAAAAGCCTACCTGGAATCACTGTACAGGGTCACCTGTCTGATGCATTTTGTTCTAGCATTAGTTTTACATTTGTGAAGATGACTCTTGATTGTAGTCTTTGATAATGACATGTTTACCTCCTCCAGAGCGGTCTTGACCTGACTAGTAGTTGCAATTGGCTTTTTCTTCACTAAAGAAAAAATTCTGAAGAGGCTAATTTACAATAAACGTATCTCTGTCCAAATGCAGTACGGCTCGGCTTGATTCACCATCATTTAAGATCCACGGAGGATGAGCGTCCAGCCTTTTTTTTCTGTCCTGCAACGAAGTGGTGGAACGAACTTCCCCTGGGAGTCCCATGCTCGCTGTCTTCAAACCCAGACTGAAGACCCTCCTCTTCCAAGAGTGTAGAGTAGGTAGGGTAGTGTGGTCTCCATACTGACTTCTGTATTTAGTCGTATCTAAGCTTAGAGGAATCTTTTGGATCCTAGCTAGATCCATATTTTCTAAGTAAACAGTAAAGCCGCTCTGGAGGTCTGCTAAATGATTGTACATGACATAAACATTCATTTGGGGGAAAGTGCCCACTTGTTGGTCCACTTCATAAAAAAAATAGTTATTTATTTTACAGCAAATAAAACAAATGGGTTCATACCATAGCTCTATGCCAAGGTTTCCTGGAACTAAAGCCCTGAGCCAAAACTCACAAACAAATGCTGTATTCAAACAGGACTGAGGCAGAAGGAGTTCTCGTCTGTAGGTGCAACAGTAGTGTCCAAGCAGCTGCACTGGGACGGTTGTTTTATGAATGCGAAAAATCAGAATATACATGCAAATATATAAATTTGATATATTTATATTTTTGGGTTATATTTTAATCCAGCAAATAAAACAAGCTTATTGATATATTTATTTATTTATATCATTTATTTTTTATTCGTACCCTATTTGTTACCCAATTTGGAAGACCATATTCATGTGAACTCCCCCTATCACTAGCAAAGCCCTTAACACTAGGAGGGTGAAACCTAGCACATATTTCCTCCGACACATGTGAAACCAGACCCTCTTTTCATGACCTATTTTTGAACGTCCGTTAATGCAGCATCAGTAGGAAGTCAGCATGCTCGGACGAAAGACGCCTGTGCTGACCAGCATCACACTAGTAGTGATGTGGGGATGACGTGCCATCAACCCACCCCTGAGATCCAGAGAGAGGAGCTCATAGTGGCAGGACCTTAGTCCACTGGACCACTCAAAGCCTAAAAGACAAGGTCATATATTCCCCCATACTTTTGATGGGCCGTGCCCAACCCTAGTAGAAATAAGCTGTAGTTCAAATTAGCGTCCTGAAGCATGTGTACGCCATTGCTGTACTGAAATAGCAGAGTGCCGCCTGCCTTGTTGCAGTTATGCCATAGCAGCGGCGATGAGGGTACAGGGCAGGAGCTGAAGTCACATCACATCATTTCAGGGCAGTCCAAAGGCCGGTGGGCCGGGCTGTGTCTGCGGACACTGCATTACTGTGAGTAACACATTTAGGCCACGGACTTCATCCCCATCGACAGCAAACCGTAAACATCAGTGATTTCTTTTATATGCAGTCCGACAGGGATGAGTAGCTCAGGCTAGCACAGCAGAAGAGCTCAGGCTAGGTATGAGTCAAACAGTAATACCAGTGGACCTCTCTGTCCGCTAACGCTCATTAATTGAGACTCTCTGGCTATATAAAGGGTGATAAATGAAGAGAGCAGGCTAAACACTCTTGCACTGAAAGCAGTGAGGCTCTCCAGAAGCAGGAAGACTGAAAGGGAAGATCTCCTCATGCCTCTGGTATGTTGTTTGTTTTTGTACTTCTGCTGAACGTTTCAGGAGAGAGGCTCTATCTCCGTTCCCATCTGCAGGAACGAAGCGGAAGCCTAGTTTTAGAAGAAGTAGAATAACCACCGGTGGGAGATGTTTGGCCAGGTATTTGCCCCAGAGGCGTCTTGCCTCTACCATCAGAGACCTCCACCTGGAGGTCAGTCAGCTGTTCTAAGCCGCAGAGTTTGTAAAATTGGAACGAAGCATCCTTGACTGCATCAGAGTGGTCATGACCTTCCTTCATTCCAAGATTACAGTGTTTAAAGACACCAGCTCATCCAATGATTCTTCTGAAACCACTGGTATTAAAAGGAACTTTGCCCCCCCGCCCCCTTTGCTGGAGTAACAGGCCCTACTCTTCTGAAAAGGCTTTACACTAGATGTTGGACCACTGCTGTGAGGATTTGACTGCGTCCAGTCAGGAGAGCATCAATATGGTCAGGTTCTGATGTTATATCATTCGTTCTGCCACTCCAACTCACCCCAAAGGTACTGGATGGAGCTCCATCACTCCAGAGAACACAGTTCCAGGGCTGACTCCGCAGCCCAATGCTGGTTGGCTTTATACCCCTGTACACCACACTCTGCATTGAGCATTGGCTCATGTGCAGCTCCTCCTGAGACTCAGAAAGTTCTACCACCAAAAAATATCTGGTCAAGAGTGGCTCTGTGGTCAACCAACCCCCCCCCCCCTTCTTAATTGTGAACAGTTCATAAAGGCCAAACTATTCAGATTGCTCAAGTTCTGGGCTTGTCTCTAACTGTACCCCAGCAATGTACCTAGAAGTTAGATGTTTCTAATAAAGTAGGCAGTGAATGTTCCAGTGAAATTCTCCGTGAGGGACAGCAACAATGGCCATGACTTCAGCTCGTTATTTTTGTAATGGGTAATTAGAAGAGGGTTGTTTCCGATTAGCTCCTCATGTTACTCCCACAGACCGCGGCCTTGTTTCCACGTCGATTAAATTAGCCCACAGCGAACTTCTACAAGCTCTGAACACGAAAGCGTATCACTCGCTGCTATTTTCGAATTCTGTAGGTTGCCGACTCACAAGCAACAGCATATTTTCTTTGACATCTTACTCCACCCCAAGGACAAAAGCAGGGATAACAAAGGTAAATTTTGTGTTGTTTATACAAGATTGTTTTCAGTGGAGCTGAGAACCTCCTCCAGGCTGCAATCCAACTCTCGCCGTGTGGAGAACTGGTTCAACTCTTCCGCAACCTTGCTTCCCCTCACTCCCTGCTCAGAGTCAGATTTAGTGCCGGGAGAGGAACGCTCCTGACATTTTTATTTCTACATAGTGATTTTTTGTTTTGATAACACTCTCACCCTCGCGCTCCACCCTCCCTCTGTCTTCCACCGGATTCAGACATGTTTCCGTTGACTCTTTTTGGTAAAAGTCTGGCCATCCCAGGCCTTGAAAGATCCAACCATCCATTTTTGTGTTCATTCCCATTCAAAGACCTTCCCATGGTAGTTTGATGGTAGGTGCACCATCACTGTCCATCACTGTCCATCTCAAATGAAAGTTTCACCTCTTTTTTCTTGGTCAGGCTAATGAGCAGTGCCAAAAGAAAAGACATACTCATATTTCAATCCTCGATCAACCTCTCAGTCTTGAATTTCACTGCACAGTTGAATGAATCTGTCGAACTCCAGATGATTGATTGTGAGCAAGGTATTCTCCTGGGAATCCTCTCTTCCCATTAATTCCTCTTCAGTGGTGCAACATGCCCAGGTGATATTAACCCCCTGGAAATGAACTCTACTCACCAGTGAACTCCACCAGTGTCACTACCCACATTCTCAAGTGGGTAGAGAAGAATTGGAGTAAACAGAAGGTTGAGATCCTCCCATATGTCCATGCATCTGTTTCAGAGATTGTGTTGCATGCCTGAGAGCTGTTCGACCAGCTACGAAGCCTGACCACACACTACATTCATTGATAGAGAGAATTTTTTTTTTGCTTTTTATTTCTTCCTAATAGTTGCATATGTGGCAGGAAAGGTAATATTAATATAAAGGTAATATTAATGAAATTAAACTGCCGTTGACACAAAGCAGCTTTACAGGAATCCACTAATAGAACAGGGGCTCAGTAAAACATAAAGACCCCCAGCCAAAGGTGACAGTGGCCAGGAAGAACTCCCTCAGAGCTGGAGGAAGAAACCTTGGGAGGAACCGAGACCCATCCTCCTCTGGTCTGAACTATTTATACATAATTAATAAAAGTCATCAAACCACCAAACCACTGTCCTCCTGCTCAGCTGTGCTGATATCATCATAATATAATATAACTAATATAATAATAGTAGTGATGGTCTGAATAATGAGAGTAGTGATGGTTAATGGTGATGGTAAGTAGTTCAACAGAACTTAGTTAACATAGTCTGTAGGCAAATAGCAGTAGCAGGAAAATGGGACGCTGGTCTGGCATGGGTAGCAGGGGAGCCCAGTGGCTTTTATATGGGCAATAATGTATAAATATTCTTCCATTTATAAATGAAATACTATAAAATATCTATATAGGTCCAGATTATTGTGTAATTACATAATCACATAAATCCCTACAATCCCTACTAACTCTGGACATCCAGGGGTTAAACCACAGTGGCTGTTTGGGCCCTGGCTTCTTTTCACCCTGCTGTCATTGCTGCCATCATCACATAGCCTGTCACAGACACTCCTCTCCTTATCTCTCTCCACACACAGTGGCAGTTCCAGCCTTGCTGTCACCCTCTTTTAGGTGTCAGCTGTAGCTCTGAGCAGCCTGCCCAGCCTACAGTTCCCACGTTCCCACGTTTCCATTCTGAAGAGAGCAGCTGGTGAAAGGAGAAGAAGATACGGCTTGAGCTCGCCACTTAATGTCCAACTAGAACAGCTCTGTTCGACTTGATTTCTCACATATTTGGTGGAAACTTTGGATGTCATCTGTGATTTACAAATCAAGGAGCTTAACTGCTGAACTTAACATCATTTAAAGCGCAAAAGCGCACTGAGGCCTCATGGCTGCATGATGGATTCATTGCGTGGATGCTGTAATGAATCCAGTTTTTCCAACATTGACGTCTTTTGATTCTTTAGCTTTCTCTCTGTTCTGTTTCGAGTCATTCAGGGTGTCCGCCTTGTAAAAGGAGTCATCTGGTTCTAATATTCCACACTTGTCCTTTGGAAACCTCTGTAGCTAATGCATTACGCGTTAGCCAGCCCTGCCAAAACGCTAAGAGCTTAACTTCAGATCCAGTGCAGATCCCACTCTGCGGATTCTGGAATGAGGACAGGGGGTTCCAGGTCGCTCTGCTGCGTACAGTGCATTGGCACGTGAGTGGCTCTGTGCGTCATCCAGAGCAGTGTCTCAATATATCACGACCACACGCTTTGAAAAATCACAGGCGCTTTTCCATGCTTTTCCTCCCCTACTCAGCAAACCCAGGCGTCCCATAACCGCTCTTAGATTTGGATCAACACTTGTCTTTACACAAGGCATGCATTTCTCATTTGGGCTCCCTCTTGACTTGAATTTGCACTGTCTGCAAAGCCGAAAGCCCCATTCTTCTTGGAAAGTTCTGAACTGAGCGGCAGCAGCTACTGTGCGTGCAGTCTTGGAAGTAGGTCAGATTGTGTTTTCTGATTTGCTGCATGTAAAACTTTGTCTTCTGTCAGCAGATGTCCTCCAGAACTCTTGTCCTCATTGACCTTTCTGCAACCTGCACTGACCCATCAGCTCTTTTGTCATAGGAATGCAAAACAAGAGAGACTGAAGTCAGTTCATCTCTGTGACAGCAGAGTTAAACCATGCATGTACAACATGTACCTTTTCAGTCACTATATATATATATACTGTTATAATATATACTATTAGTGTGTTATACTGTGTTATAATGTCTACATCTACAATGTATCTACAAATAAACAGATATATATGCTGAAGTATTCTCTAAACATTGTGTATATTTTTTATGATGAATGCACCAATAGAAATGCTACAAACTAACTGGGAATAAAGTCTTTTTACATTGACTTCAATTAATAGTTAAAAGGTTTCTTTTCCTGTAAAATTACTTTTTGATGTATATATATATATATATATATATATATATATATACTGTAAAATGGATTAGCACTAATACCAGTATATACTACTAGTGTGTCACTATATGTTACATATATACACATTGCATTACATGGGCTAATACTGTGTTATAAAGTGCATATAAAGAAACATGGAAACACAAAAACCTTCAAAAGGGCACCTTTACAGGAAAAGCAAAAACTTTTAATGGAAGTTAGTGTAAAAAGATTAATTCAAGTAATTTTGGAGCCTTTCTATTGGTCTGTTCATCATGAAATCTTGAAAAAATGTAAAGAACGATTCACATTTTGTCAAAACATAACAAACAGCAAAAAAGGAGATAGAAGCTTGAATGTTACAGTGACAATATGCAGTAATAATAATAATAATAATAATAATAATAATAATTAACTTATAATAAAATAATAAAATATGTGGTTATTGGACGTACAGAAATGATCAAACTTTAATTAGAAAATACATTAATGTAAAATGTATAAACACGTTTTTATTGTTTTAAGTTACAGTGGCAGTCATTTACAGTGGTAGTATATACTACTACGTGTGAATGTATGAAATTATACTATATTTTTATATGTTGCGCATGTATACATCTATACTGTGACTGTGACTGTTGTATGCCTAATGTTCAGTTCAAATGTTCATTGATTGTGAAATTATTGTAGGAGCACACTTCAGCTTCTCTAACACCAGGTGCTTCACCAAAGGTGCATTCACGAATCAATTTTCCACGTCTTCGCTTCTGTAAACGGCTCAATTCAAGGTAGACTGAGCTTGTGTCACAAGGGCCTGAGTGCTTGTTTAGTTCACACCATCTGTCATCAGCATCCTCCAGGAGACAAGTGTGGCCTTGCCTCCTCCAGCTCCCTTGCCCCTCCCCTCCTCGCTTCGCTGGAACGAGATCGCGAGGTCACGGGGAGATTCGCACGGACATGTTCCGCCCCCCATTCCAAAGCAGGACACACCTCTCATGCTCAGGCATTCAGAAGCACCAACACCAGCCAGTGTGGGAACTCCCTGGATCTCAGGACGAAATCCTGAAAAGCCTCGGAGAAGGTCTAAATGGATTTGTGGGCAGCTCTGTAGCCTCGTATGCCACATCAGCTAATCACCTGAGAGGGTGGAGCTTTGGTGGACTTACAGTTTAAGTACAAATAAATAAAAGGCTTAGCAAACAGGGCCAAGATTTACTGTCAACTGTTCATTCCACTCACTGTGGCCATTGTATTGCGCAGGCCACGTAGATGTGGAGCGAAAACAGATCCCAAAAGAGCAATTAGTCATCTTCACAGGATGCCACCTCGCCCTCATGTTCTCGACATATCGTAACTAAAGAAGACTGGTGATGATTACTTCATGGCCGGGCTCCAAAAGCTCTGCACTGTACGCCCTCATTGAAGATGATGGAAATGTAGATCAATCTGTAGCCCTCCAGCATTATCTGTAATAACAATGAGTCCCACAGCCAGAGCCGCTTTGCTCGTGCCAGCCTGAGAAGAGTCTCGTTTTTTCGACAAGCTTTTTTACTTCGCCTTGAGGTCGATGCAAATGTAGGCTCTTTGACTCAGCCGCTTCAGAGACTAGAGATACTGCATCTGCATATGTTCAGAACAAAAAGGAATTTCGCCTTAAGGACTCAAGTCTGAGGCACGAATGACGCAAAACATGGAAAGCGACGTAAGAATCAACATAATTGCACAGAGTCTGCATCTTGTGAATAAACAACAACAAGATGGCATCATCTGTTTCTAAGCACAGCCCACACACAAGCATGAAACACTCACTGCTGCAAGGTACGCAAAAGTATTGGGACACCTGCTCTTCTGAAATTCGTTTGTTCTGAAATCAAGGGTTTTAAAAAAGAGATGTCAGGACATTGTATGAGCACCACCCCACCTCATCATGCCCAACTCCCCAACACATCTCAAAAGTACTGGATGTGTCGCCATCCATCAATCCAGAGAACGCAGTTCTTCCACTGCTTCACAGCTCAATGCTGCTGGGGGTCTTTATACCCCTCCTCTATCCCATGCCTGGCATTATTAGGCAGCATGGAGCCAATAGGTTCATCATGTTTATCTGCTCCAGAGAGTCCTATTCTATTGGCAGTACTTCCATCTCTACAGGAACTAGACTAGACAAGTAGTTGAATGCACTCACTAGCAGGGGTGTCCACAAACATTTGAACATAGAGTATAACCTTGTATTTACTGTATACTTTTTTTGTTTTTTTATTTACAGCATCTGTTTATTTTCTTTTGTAGGAACGATGCACAGACCACCCACCATGTCTGTTTGCTATTTGTGTTTTTGACCATACAACTGCCCAGGCCATTATAGTCCGTTTCTAACTCTGCCTCTCCAAATTTCAAGGCCAATAACCCACTAATGAGTGTTCTCTCTTACCATAAATTGACCCAAATTGCAGAGAAGTTTATCTAAGTAGACTGGAGAAGGCAGGCGACGAGGACAGTTGGCGTCTGAATGAAGATGGAAGACGTTTAGGCAAAGGCTGAAGGCCTGTGGGGACTCTTGCGAGGTTGTGTGCCGGCTGAGGGTTGGCTTACGTCTTATCGCTGATGAAACACTGTCTGTCTCCTCGCTAAGCCCTGAGCGAAGTGCTCTCATTTCTGCGGCTGCCTTGTTTGGGAATGTTTGTTTGCTGCAAACAGGCCTAGAAAGGCTACTATGCCATGCCCTCGAATTTTGCTGGGAAAGAAAATAACGTCTGAACAGTTCGTGGACCTTTTCTACCCAGTTTTAATGGAAACTAGTACTTCATGCATCATGTCTTGGTTCCTCCCAGTAGGTCTTCCTTATCTCTTAGAGACTTGGTTCCCGTCTGTGTTTGTTTCTCATACCCTTATGAAGGTTCCCCTTTGAGTCTTGGTTCCATCCAGTGGTTCTTCAACATGCTCTTAGTCAGTTTCCTCATTTGGTTGGTTCTTCTCAGTAGCTCATCCTGAGGCTCTAGGGGAGGTTACTGTTTGTGAAATGATGTCAGTGTCCTCTGACAGTGTTCCTCTTAGTGGCTCCTAGGGAGGTTCTCCTTTTTGAGTCTTGGTTCCTCTCAGTGGTTCTTCCCCATGCTCTTAGGGAGGTTGTCATTTTCACTCTTGGTTCCTTTCAGTGCTTCTTTTTCATGCTTTTAATGAGGTTCTCCATGTCAGTCCTGGTTCATCCTAGTGGTTCCTCCTGTTTCCATTTAATGATTCTTTTTCATGCTCTTAGAACATTTCACATTGAGTCCTGGTTCCTCTCAGTGGCCCTTTAACATGCTTTTAAGAAGGTTCTCCATTTTGCATCTTGGTTCCTTTCAGTGGTTCTTCCTCATGCTCTTAGATAGGTTGTCATTTTGACTCTTGGTTCATTTCAGTGCTTTGTCTTCATGCTTTTAATGAGGTTCTCCATTTGAGTCTTGTTTCTCCATGTCAGTCTTGATAAGAAGGTTCTTATGGGTTCCTTTCAGTGGTTCTTCCTCTTGCATTTAGAGTTTTTCCTTTTAGATCATTGTTCCTCTCTCAGGGAGGTTGTCATTTTCACTCTTGGTCCCTCTCAGTAGTTCTCCTTAATGCTTTTAATGAGGTTCTGCATTTGAGTCTTGGTTCCTCTCAGTGGTTCTCCTTAATGCTTTCAATGAGGTTCTGCATTTGAGTCTTGGTTACTCTCAGTGGTTCTCCTTAATGCTTTCAATGAGGTTCTGCATTTGAGTCTTGGTTACTCTCAGTGGTTCTCCTTAATGCTTTTAATGAGGTTCTGCATTTGAGTCTTGGTTCCTCTCAGTGGTTCTCCTTAATGCTTTCAATGAGGTTCTGCATTTGAGTCTTGGTTCCTCTCAGTGGTTCTCCTTAATGCTTTCAATGAGGTTCTGCATTTGAGTCTTGGTTACTCTCAGTGGTTCTCCTTAATGCTTTTAATGAGGTTCTGCATTTGAGTCTTGGTTCCTCTCAGTGGTTCTCCTTAATGCTTTCAATGAGGTTCTGCATTTGAGTCTTGGTTCCTCTCAGTGGTTCTCCTTAATGCTTTCAATGAGGTTCTGCATTTGAGTCTTGAGCGTTGTTTCCTCTTCCATTTAGAGTTTTTCCTTTTAGGCCCTTTTAGTGGCTTCTAGGGAGGTTCTCCTTTTCATTATTGGTTCCTCATGTTCCTCTTCCTCATGCTCTTAGAGAATTTCTCTATGTGAGTCTTGGTTCTGCTTAGTAGTTCAGGGAGGTTCCCATTTATACCAGACCACACTTAGTTAACATCCCAAACCATTACAGCCACGTTCTTGTCATGCACAGCTCATGTGTAATTAATGTGTGTGTGTGTGTGTGTGTGTGTGTGTGTGTGTGTATGTGGATATAACATGGGTGCAAATGCTCATCTGGAGAAGAGCTGGCAATGATAAGTCTCCTACGTCTCCAAAACCAGCAGATAAACAAAGATTTGAAAAGATTAGCATAGTTTATGCAACTAGAGGCAGGGAGGGCCTGCAACACCAGCCCAAAATAAGCAGGCGGGGAGAGAGGCATGTTGTTCTTTGGTGGTTAGCAGTGATAAATCACCACTTAGCAGAGTGACAGATTAATTACTCTGCTGCTCTACTAATCAAACACTCTGCAATTCAGTTTTCCTCAAACCGAATGTCTCACTCGACCCACCAGAGGAAATGCTTTCTTACAGTATACACAAGTTTACCAGAGCTGAAGTATGAAGAGAAGTGCGGACAGGAAGAACACAGGCGTGTCTGCAGGCAGTGTGGCCTGTAAAACACAGGGGTGGTAAAACACAGACTTTTATTAGGGAAGAGTGAGTAAGAGTAAGACTCTAAGGATGAGCACTGCTACTGTAATAAAGATTTACTTGAATACAAGTGCGCTATATGTCCAAATGTTTGTGGACACCCTTTCTAATGAATACAATCAGCTGCTTTGAGTTGCACCCATTGCTGACACATATGTGCAAATGCACATGTACACACACACAGCTTGTCTAGTCCTTGTAGATTAAAGCGCAGCCCTGCAATTGTTTTAAAGTTCATTTTTATCTGTGCCACTTTACAATCTTGATCCCCGCTGATATCGCTGCATTTATTTCATCTGAAATGAAGGTGATGTAACAAAGCCCAACATTTATAGTTGTATTTATAGATGTCTGACAGCATCAGAAACTGTCAAAACCAATAATAAGCTCTTCCTCTGAATGAACTTCCACTTGCACTGACTCTAGAAAAAACATAGCGCATCCAACAAGAAGGAAAGCCTCATCTGCCTTTTCTACAGACCTTGCTGCTTTTTCTTGTGTTTTCCCCAGTTTTTTTTTTTTTTAATAAAACACTCTCGCATCGAGCCATCCCCTGCGAGTGTTCACCCTCATTGTCAGACCTAGCCAGTCATGACAGCAGTAACAAGTTGGGGAAAAGGGAAAATTTTGACAACACAAAAAAGTAGGAGTAAATGATGGCGATATCCTGGTGCTACGTGGAAAACGCTGCTAGTGGTGCACTACTTCAGCAAACACTTCCAGGAACTGATTCTACTGTAATAAAGGCCAATTATGCAAATATTTATGACCATAAATATTTGAATATTTTTTAGTTTTGGCATAGCTTTGTTAGTTACATGTTGTACATCAGGCCATAGGCATGTAGCTAATTTTCCATTAGTCGCTTACCTTTAAAAGGAAGATGTTCCTAAGAGTTATCTTCCAACACATTTCCTGATGTGCAAGAGATAATTTCAAAAGGGGGGTGAATCTGCAGTCACCTTCCAAACTTCATAACCATTTCATTTCCTTTGTACACAGTAAATTTCTACCGTTTATCTTTTTGCTTCCAGCACAGCAATTATAGGGTATTGGTAGCTTACTGCAAAGTATTTTGGTAACAGGCTTCCAACAGTGTCAAACAAAGCTCCTAAATTCTGCTTACTATTTCCATATCAGAAACTCTTTTAAATGCATACAGCATATGTATATAGATTATTGAATAGCATATCTGCTACCACCATTGTGCAAACCTAGCAAGTAAGTTTGACAAATTTCTTTTTCAATGTAATTATTTCTTTCCCAGAAACATAATTACATAAACATAATTGTTTTTGCATTCACATGCACACAGTGATTGAGTTTAGGTCACTAAGCTCAAGTCTATGCTTAGCTATAGGATCCTGAAACATTATGAGACTGATTACTTAATGAGCTTTATGCTGCCCACACCTACAGCTTTTAACTTTTGATGAAAGTCGCTGTAAAAAGATGTAATTTCATTTTGGAGCATTTCTATTGGTCTGCTCTCCAACAACAAAATGCCTAGAAGACCACAGAAGACAACATCAGTGGATGATCACAGAATTCTTTCAAGTTTGCTTTTGCTTTGCCAAACTTTGGCCAAGACCATTCACAAGCCACAGGATTTCAAGCCGAACAAAAGGCTGTATTAGTTGTTCTTCGGGCAGTTTATTATTCTTAGGGACAGTTCGGGAAGATGGTCTAATTCAAGTCAGATTTCCAGGAGGGCTCGAGCTCAATCCTGAAGCCAGTTCTTCTCCTCATGTTTGATCTGTGACACTAATGGGGCGTCTGTGTCCGCTTTTAGAGTGATGATTGCATTACTTCGAGCTTCTGTCTGTGCAACCTATCAGATTACAGCGCAGCTCCCGTGTGCCGGGCCTTTCCTCTCCAAAGCCTGGCTTTCTTTCCACACGCCAGAGAGCCACGTTAGGTCGTGATTGATAGCGTGCGTGCTGTTTTCTGCTTTGCTCGCTCCCCCTCAGAGTTACTGATGAGCTGGGAGTGCTATTATTTAATAGCGCACATGTGGATTGAATTGCTAAAGCATAGCCTCTCAAGTAATTTGATTTCCCAGAATGTTGACGACAAAGAAGAGAGTGTTTTCCATCTGTTCCGTCTTCCTGAGGCGGTCACCGCGCACAAAAGACGGCTAGCAGCCACAGGACAGGCCGTTGTGGCTCGGCTGCTGAACAGAAGCACCGCTGGCCTTTGGGTTGGCCTTTCGTCATTTACAATTCAAATGCCTTTATGAGTGCGGCGTGTCCTGCAGAGATGGAAAATGCCCATGCCCATTGAATGAGGTGTGTTTAAAGAAGTTTGCCACCACGCACACTGCATATGTACTACAGACACTGACGCAGATTAGCTATCAGCATGAAGCAGACAGATGTTGATCACCCGAGGGCCTTAGGGATGATGCCGTCTGTTTAGGAGACAAATTCAGGTCATTCAGGGAGATTCATGATTCGTGGGTCATATAAAGCTCCAGGTAAGAAAGAAGCACAGGCCTGTGGTCTTATTATATGTACCCGCCTTACCTTTACATTTACATTGAAGATGTTTAGCAGAGGCTTTTCTCCAGAGCGACTTACAGAAGTGCTTCACTGTTCCTTAGGATCCAAAAGATCCTCTAAACTTTTAGATACTGCTAAATACAGAAGCCAGTCTGGAGACACAATACTCTACACTCTCAGAAGAGGAGGGTCTTCAGTCTGGGTTTGAAGACAGTGAGTGTTGGACTCTGCTGTTCGGACACCCAGGGGAAGTTAGTTCCACCACTTCGGTGCAGGACAGTAAAAAGTCTGGACGCTCGTCTTCCGTGGATCTTAAAGGATGGCGGGTCGAGCCGAGCCGTACTTGAAGCTGGAAGGGCTCTTGGTGCAGATTGGGATTTGACCATCGCCATCAAATACGGAGGGGCTGGCTGGCCCATTCTCAGCTTTGTAGGCCAGCGTCAGGGGTCTGTCGAATTCTGTATATTTGATTTATATTTGAGGGCCATTTAAAAAGGGAATTCCACTGATTTTTGCAAAAGTTCAGCTTAATAAGATGGACCAGATTCTTAGAATTACACTTGTTCCCAGTGGTGGTGAATGCAATCAGACGTCTGAAGAGTTTTAGCCTCTAAAATCCCCCTCATAGAAAGTTATTATTAGAAATGATTACATATTCACTGCCTGAGGGCTGAGATATTGTTTTACAAAGGGGCTGAGAAGCTTGTGGCCTAAATTCCATTCGTGGCAGAGAGTTACATTTAAAAGAATTATTCAATATGATCATAAATTTTATTATTTTAGATTTTACTATTTATAAAAATTACACCATGGTCTGTACTGAGGAGGGCGGTGCTATTACTCACTACACTCCACCAACCACTAACCACGTTTCCTGCATGTTTCCTACCATGTACACTACATATGACTGTGCGTTGTGGGAGTGTCACAGTGCACTGAAAATGGACAACCCCACTGTAGTGCACTATATAGTGAATAGGGCACAGTTTCGGGCATGGCTATTGTGTCTAACGGTTAGAAAAAGCTACAAACCCCTCTGTAGTGCACTATATAGTGAATAGGGCACAGTTTAGGACATGGCTATTGTGTCTAACGGTTAGAAAAAGCTACAAACCCCTCTGTAGTGCACTATATAGTGAATAGGGCACAGTTTCGAGCATGGCTATTGTGTCTAATGGTTAGAAAAAGCTACAAACCCCTCTGTAGTGCACTATATAGTGAATAGGGCACAGTTTCGAGCATGGCTATTGTGTCTAACGGTTAGAAAAAGCTACAAACCCCACTGTAGTGCACTATATAGTGAATAGGGCACAGTTTCGAGCATGGCTATTGTGTCTAACGGTTAGAAAAAGCTACAAACCCCTCTGTAGTGCACTATATAGTGAATAGGGCACAGTTTCGGGGATGGCTATTGTGTCTAACGGTTAGAAAAAGCTACAAACCCCTCTGTAGTGCACTATATAGTGAATAGGGCACAGTTTCGAGCATGGCTATTGTGTCTAACGGTTAGAAAAAGCTACAAACCCCTCTGTAGTGCACTATATAGTGAATAGGGCACAGTTTCGGGGATGGCTATTGTGTCTAACGGTTAGAAAAAGCTACAAACCCCTCTGTAGTGCACTATATAGTGAATAGGGCACAGTTTCGGGGATGGCTATTGTGTCTAACGGTTAGAAAAAGCTACAAACCCCTCTGTAGTGCACTATATAGTGAATAGGGCACAGTTTCGGACATGGCTATTGTGTCTAACGGTTAGAAAAAGTGCACTAGACATAGTTTAAGGCCTTTAGCGGACACTCTTCTCCAGAGCTAGGACCCAGCAGATACGTCTAAGCTCAGCGGTTAGAGTGCCGGGCTATTGATAACAGGGTTGTGGGTTCGATTCCCTTGAGCAAGGCCCTATAGGCCATATAATAAGGCTAAACCTGCAGAGATAATAAGATAAGAACAGAAGAGGAAAACTGTGTGTTCATGTTTAGATGCCAAACATATCTCCTATATGGGATATTTGTCCTACCAGCGTATTTCCTTTAGTATAGGATGACTGTAAATAAGTCTGAGTGGGTACGTTTCTCTGTAATGAGGCTTTCCACACTCTGAATGTGTCCATCTCAAACACTGGACTGCTTCTTTAACAGCCTGTGCTTGTATCTGGTCATGTGTTGTATGTGTACCAGTGAAGTTAGCCTGATTCTGGCTCCTCCACAGTAAATAATGGCATTGAGGCGCTGCTATTAGAAGAGTTACGGTACCAAAACTTCCAGCCTCCCCCCTTAGGAAGTCTCAGGCAATTAGTTTGCTCGGTCAGAAGGAGCTCTCAGTCAGTTGCTCCGGAGTTCTTCCACCAATGCCCAAACTCCCTCCTCCTCCTCCTTCTTCTCCTCCACCCCCTTCCTCCACTCCAGCACACACACACACACACACATACACACACCCATACACATTCACACACACACATACACCGCCGGCCGTGCGCTGATCTGTGGTGGGACTCTACTCGGGGTAGGCTGTGCCGCTGGCTGAAGCGCCATGGGCTTCGAGCTGGACCGCTTCACGGGCGCCGTGGACCCGGACCTGAAATGCAACCTGTGCCACAAGGTTCTGGAGGAGCCGCTGACCACGCCGTGCGGCCACGTCTTCTGCGCGGGCTGCGTGCTGCCGTGGGTGGCGCAGCGGAGCAGCTGCCCGGCGCGCTGTCGCCGCGTCTCGGCCACCGAGCTGCACCACGTGCCGCCGCTCAAGAGCCTCGTGCTGAAGCTGGCCACGCGCTGCGAGTACAGCGCGCGAGGCTGCGCCGCCGTGGTGCCCCTGCAGCGGCTGGCCGAGCACTCGGAGGGCTGCGAGTACGCGCCGGCCCCGTGCCGCCACCGCGGCTGCGGCCAGGTGCTGAACGCGCGCGACGTGGACGCGCACATGCGCGAGCAGTGCGAGCACCGGCCGGCGGGCGCGTGCGAGCGCGAGCGCGGCTGCGGCCTGGTGCTGACGCAGCGCGAGCGCGCGTTGGGCGCCCACTGCTGCGTGCAGGCGCTGAAGGCGCACGGCGGCGCGCTGCAGGCCAAGGTGGACGGGCTGGGCAAGGAGCTGAAGAGGCAGACGCTGCGGGCCAGCAAGCGCGAGAAAGCGCTCCTGGCGCGCCTGGCCGCCGCGCACAGCGAGCTGCAGGTGACCGCGCTGCGCTACCAGAAGAAGTTCACCGAGTACAGCGCGCGGATCGAGTCGCTCAGCACCTCCCTGGCGGCGCCGTGCAAGGTGAGGAGCGAGCTGGAGCGCTGGGAGGACTTTGGAGGACTTTTAGAGGCTGTCCTGGGAAGCTGAACTGTGACCGGGTTTCTGGTAGTTGGATAGAGGTTGGGGAGATGTTGGATAGCTGTGGAGGTCGGGGAGATGTTGGATAGCTGTGGAGGTTGGGGAAGATGTTGGATAGCTGTGGAGGTGAAGGAGATGTTGGATAGCTGTGGAGGTCATGGAGATGTTGGATAGCTGTGGAGGTTGGGGAGGTTGGGGAGATGTTGGATAGCTGTGGAGGTTGAGGAGATGTTGGAGGCTGTGGAGGTTGAGGAGATGTTGGATAGCTGTGGAGGTCGGGGAGATGTTGGATAGCTGTGGAGGTCGAGGAGATGTTGGATAGCTGTGGAGGTCGGGGAGATGTTGGATAGCTGGGGAGGTCAGGGAGATGTTGGATAGCTGTGGAGGTTGGGGAGGTTGGGGAGATGTTGGATAGCTGGGGAGGTTGGGGAGATGTTGGATAGCTGGGGAGGTTGGGGAGATGTTGGATAGCTGTGGAGGTTGGGGAGATGTTGGATAGCTGAGGAGGTTGGGGAGATGTTGGATAGCTGTGGAGGTCGGGGAGGTTGGGGAGATGTTGGCTAGCTAAGGAGGTTGGGGAGGTTGGGGAGATGTTGGATAGCTGGGGAGGTTGGGGAGATGTTGGATAGCTGGGGTGGTCGGGAGATGTTGGATAGCTGAGGAGGTCGGGAGATGTTGGATAGCTGTGGAGGTCAGGGAGATGTTGGATAGCTGTAGAGGTTGAGGAGATGTTGGATAACTGTGGAGGTTGAGGAGATGTTGGATAGCTGTGGAGGTCAGGGAGATGTTGGATAGCTGTGGAGGTCAGGGAGATGTTCGATAGCTGTGGAGGTTGGGGAGATGTTGGATAGCTGTGGAGGTCGGGGAGGTTGGGGAGATGTTGGATAGCTGAGGAGGTTGGGGAGATGTTGGATAGCTGGGGAGGTTGGGGAGATGTTGGATAGCTGTGGAGGTTGGGGAGATGTTGGATAGCTGGGGAGGTCAGAGAGATGTTGGATAGCTGTGGAGGTTGGGGAGGTTGGGGAGATGTTGGATAGCTGGGGAGGTTGGGGAGATGTTGGATAGCTGGGGAGGTCGGGGAGATGTTGGATAGCTGGGGAGGTCAGGGAGATGTTGGATAGCTGGGGAGGTTGGGGAGATGTTGGATAGCTGGGGAGGTCAGGGAGATGTTGGATAGCTGGGGAGGTTGGGGAGATGTTGGATAGCTGGGGAGGTTGGGGAGATGTTGGATAGCTGTGGAGGTCGGGGAGGTTGGGGAGATGTTGGATAGCTAAGGAGGTTGGGGAGATGTTGGATAGCTGGGGAGGTTGGGGAGATGTTGGATAGCTGGGGAGGTCGGGAGATGTTGGATAGCTGAGGAGGTCGGGAGATGTTGGATAGCTGTGGAGGTCAGGGAGATGTTGGATAGCTGTAGAGGTTGAGGAGATGTTGGATAACTGTGGAGGTTGAGGAGATGTTGGATAGCTGTGGAGGTTGGGGAGATGTTGGATAGCTGGGGAGGTTGGGGAGATGTTGGATAGCTGGGGAGGTCGGGAGATGTTGGATAGCTGGGGAGGTCGGGAGATGTTGGATAGCTGGGGAGGTCGGGAGATGTTGGATAGCTGTGGAGGTCAGGGAGATGTTGGATAGCTGTAGAGGTTGAGGAGATGTTGGATAACTGTGGAGGTTGAGGAGATGTTGGATAGCTGTGGAGGTCATGGAGATGTTGGATAGCTGTGGAGGTTGGGGAGGTTGGGGAGATGTTGGATAGCTGTGGAGGTTGAGGAGATGTTGGAGGCTGTGGAGGTTGAGGAGATGTTGGATAGCTGTGGAGGTCGGGGAGATGTTGGATAGCTGTGGAGGTCGAGGAGATGTTGGATAGCTGTGGAGGTCGGGGAGATGTTGGATAGCTGGGGAGGTCAGGGAGATGTTGGATAGCTGTGGAGGTTGGGGAGGTTGGGGAGATGTTGGATAGCTGGGGAGGTTGGGGAGATGTTGGATAGCTGGGGAGGTTGGGGAGATGTTGGATAGCTGTGGAGGTTGGGGAGATGTTGGATAGCTGAGGAGGTTGGGGAGATGTTGGATAGCTGTGGAGGTCGGGGAGGTTGGGGAGATGTTGGCTAGCTAAGGAGGTTGGGGAGGTTGGGGAGATGTTGGATAGCTGGGGAGGTTGGGGAGATGTTGGATAGCTGGGGTGGTCGGGAGATGTTGGATAGCTGAGGAGGTCGGGAGATGTTGGATAGCTGTGGAGGTCAGGGAGATGTTGGATAGCTGTAGAGGTTGAGGAGATGTTGGATAACTGTGGAGGTTGAGGAGATGTTGGATAGCTGTGGAGGTCAGGGAGATGTTGGATAGCTGTGGAGGTCAGGGAGATGTTCGATAGCTGTGGAGGTTGGGGAGATGTTGGATAGCTGTGGAGGTCGGGGAGGTTGGGGAGATGTTGGATAGCTGAGGAGGTTGGGGAGATGTTGGATAGCTGGGGAGGTTGGGGAGATGTTGGATAGCTGTGGAGGTTGGGGAGATGTTGGATAGCTGGGGAGGTCAGAGAGATGTTGGATAGCTGTGGAGGTTGGGGAGGTTGGGGAGATGTTGGATAGCTGGGGAGGTTGGGGAGATGTTGGATAGCTGGGGAGGTCGGGGAGATGTTGGATAGCTGGGGAGGTCAGGGAGATGTTGGATAGCTGGGGAGGTTGGGGAGATGTTGGATAGCTGGGGAGGTCAGGGAGATGTTGGATAGCTGGGGAGGTTGGGGAGATGTTGGATAGCTGGGGAGGTTGGGGAGATGTTGGATAGCTGTGGAGGTCGGGGAGGTTGGGGAGATGTTGGATAGCTAAGGAGGTTGGGGAGATGTTGGATAGCTGGGGAGGTTGGGGAGATGTTGGATAGCTGGGGAGGTCGGGAGATGTTGGATAGCTGAGGAGGTCGGGAGATGTTGGATAGCTGTGGAGGTCAGGGAGATGTTGGATAGCTGTAGAGGTTGAGGAGATGTTGGATAACTGTGGAGGTTGAGGAGATGTTGGATAGCTGTGGAGGTTGGGGAGATGTTGGATAGCTGGGGAGGTTGGGGAGATGTTGGATAGCTGGGGAGGTCGGGAGATGTTGGATAGCTGGGGAGGTCGGGAGATGTTGGATAGCTGGGGAGGTCGGGAGATGTTGGATAGCTGTGGAGGTCAGGGAGATGTTGGATAGCTGTAGAGGTTGAGGAGATGTTGGATAACTGTGGAGGTTGAGGAGATGTTGGATAGCTGTGGAGGTCAGGGAGATGTTGGATAGCTGTGGAGGTCAGGGAGATGTTCGATAGCTGTGGAGGTTGGGGAGATGTTGGATAGCTGGGGAGGTTGGGGAGATGTTGGATAGCTGGGGAGGTCGGGGAGATGGATAGCTGAGGAGGTCGGGGAGATGTTGGATAGCTGTGGAGGTCGGGGAGATGTTGGATAGCTGTGGAGGTCGGGAAGATGTTGGATAGCTGAGGAGGTCGGGGAGATGTTGGATAGCTGTGGAGGTCGGGGAGGTTGGGGAGATGTTGGATAGCTGAGGAGGTTGGGGAGATGTTGGATAGCTGGGGAGGTTGGGGAGATGTTGGATAGCTGGGGAGGTTGGGGAGATGTTGGATAGCTGTGGAGGCCGGGGAGATGTTGGAGGCTGTGGATGTTGGGGAGATGTTGGATAGCTGAGGAGGTTGAGGAGATGTTGGATAGCTGTGGAGGGTGAGGAGATGTTGGATAGCTGTGGAGGTTGGGGAGATGTTGGATAGCTGTGGAGGTCTGGGAGATGTTGGATAGCTTTGGAGGTCGGGGAGATCTTGGATAGCTGTGGAGGTCAGGGGGATGTTGGATAGCTGAGGAGGTCTGGGAGATGTTGGATAGCTGTGGAGGTTGAGGAGATGTTGGATAGCTGTGGAGGTCAGGGAGATGTTGGATAGCTGTGGAGGTCAGGGAGATGTTGGATAGCTGTGGAGGTTGGGGAGATGTTGGATAGCTGGGGAGGTTGGGGAGATGTTGGATAGCTGGGGAGGTCGGGGAGATGTTGGATAGCTGAGGAGGTCGGGGAGATGTTCGATAGCTGTGGAGGTCGGGGAGATGTTGGATAGCTGAGGAGGTCGGGGAGATGTTGGATAGCTGTGGAGGTCGGGGAGGTTGGGGAGATGTTGGATAGCTGAGGAGGTTGGGGAGATGTTGGATAGCTGGGGAGGTTGGGGAGATGTTGGATAGCTGTGGAGGCCGGGGAGATGTTGGAGGCTGTGGATGTTGGGGAGATGTTGGATAGCTGAGGAGGTCGGGAGATGTTGGATAGCTGTGGAGGTTGAGGAGATGTTGGATAGCTGTGGAGGTTGGGGAGATGTTGGATAGCTGTGGAGGTCTGGGAGATGTTGGATAGCTGTGGAGGTCTGGGAGATCTTGGATAGCTGTGGAGGTCAGGGGGATGTTGGATAGCTGAGGAGGTCTGGGAGATGTTGGATAGCTGTGGAGGTTGAGGAGATGTTGGAGGCTGTGGAGGTCGGGGAGATGTTGGATAGCTGTGGAGGTCAGGGAGATGTTGGATAGCTGTGGAGTTTGAGGAGATGTTGGATAGCTGGGGAGGTCGGGGAGATGTTGGATAGCTGAGGAGGTCGGGGAGATGTTGGATAGCTGTGGAGGTTGGGGAGATGTTGGAGGCTGTGGAGATTGGGGAGATGTTGGATAGCTGTGGAGGTTGGGGAGATGTTGGAGGCTGTGGAGGTTGGGGAGATGTTGGATAGCTGTGGAGGTTGAGGAGATGTTGTGGGTCTCTCAGCCTGAACAGTGTTTTGGTTAGGTAGATGGTAGCTGTGTAGGTCAGTTTACTGAGGCTTAACAGTGTCACAGTTTTAGAGTTTGAGAGGTTGGGTAGATGTTTCATGCCTCTCAGCACTAAAATGTCAGGTTTCTGAAAGTTGGATAGATGTGTAGCTCTCAGCCTCAGTTGTCTTAGGGTTTTGGAAGTCGGGTAGATGTGTAGCTCGGGAAGTTGGGTAGATGTGTAG
This sequence comes from Salminus brasiliensis, assembly GCF_030463535.1. NCBI lineage: Eukaryota > Metazoa > Chordata > Actinopteri > Characiformes > Bryconidae > Salminus > Salminus brasiliensis. The sequence continues at coordinate 41,138,427 of NC_132884.1, read as the reverse complement.
CAGTGTCAGGTTTTTGGAAGTTGGGTAGATGTTGAATGCTCAGCCCTGACATCGTGTTTTTGGAGGTTGGGTAGATGTTTCATGCCTCTCAGCACTAAAAATGTCAGGTTTTCTGAAAGTTGGGTAGATGTGTAGCTCGGGAAGTTGAGTGGATGTGTAGCAGTGTCAGGTTTTTGGAAGTCGGGTAGATGTGTAGCTCAAAAGTTGAGTGGATGTGTAGCAGTGTCAGGTTTTATACGTTTGGTAGATGTTGTGTAACTCTCAGCCCTAACACTGTCAAGTTTGAGGAATTTGAGCTGGGTCAGGGTTTTTGGGTAAGTTGGGTAGATGTTTTTTAAAGTCAAACCTTTTGGTATAGTAGATGCTGTGTAGGTTCTGTTTACTGAGCAATAACAGTGTCACGGTTTTAGAGTTTGAGAGGTTGGTTAGCTGTGTAGCTCTCAGCTTCAGCTGTGTCTTAGGGTTTTGGAAGTTGGTAGATGTTGTTTAGCTCAGGAAGTTGGGTAGATGTGTAGCAGTGTCAGGTTTTTGGAAGTTGCGTAGATGTGTAGCAGTGTCAGGTTTTTGGAAGTTGGGTAGATGTTGTGTAACTCTCAGCCCTAACACTGTCAAGTTTGTAGATGTTGGGTAGATGTGTAGTACTGTCGGTTTTTGGAAATTTGAATACATGTATAGCTGTCATCCTTAACATTATCAAAAATGTTTTTGGAGGTTGGGTAGATGTGTAGTTCTCTGCCTTAACAGTGTCAAAAATGTGAAGTTTTTAGAGGTTGGGTAGATGTTTAGCTTTCAGTCTTGACAGTATCAACATAAATTTGGAAGATGGGTAGATGTTTAGCTCTCATCCTAAAGTGTGAAAAATGTCACATTTTAGGAGGTTGGGTAGATGTGTAGTTCTCAGCCTTAACAGTATGAAAATGTCAAGTTTTTGGAGGTTGGGTAGATTTTGGAGGTTGTGTAGGTGTGTAGCTCTCAGCCCTAACAAATGTCCACTTTGGACCAGTAACATTTTATTTTACTGCAGATTTCTGGTGCTTTGTTATTACGTAATGTTGCTATTTCAGTTTTACTTTAAGCTCTTGCCCACAGAGCGGCCTGCAGCCGAGTGAGTTCCTGATCATTTTCACTGTTCCTGTTGTCTACATGGTGTTAGAAAGTCTTGCGATGTACTTTGTAGAACCCTGTACCTTTTATTTACATGCTTTCCAACTGCGAAGGACTCTGAGAAGTTAGGCTAAGTGGACAGAGAGGGTTTTTTGTTCTCTGTCTCTGCTCCTCATCCAGCCCTGAGACACGTCTGTCAGCTGCAGTTTTAGCCACCTGGCAGTCTGAGGGGGAGGGCTGAATGTTTATTAATCTGTAGCCTACAGGCCGCAAGACGCCAGCAGCAAATTACCCACATACGTTTCCCTGGTAGGCTTCAGTTTATGGAGTTTCTGCATGGGTGCATTAAAACATCACAAGTGATGATTTAGTCTTACAGCTGAATCAAAATCAGAGCAGGTCCTTGTGGTTGAGGAGAAGCGACAGCTCCTACGTTCTACAGTTCAGCAGTTCTACAGTTCAGCAGTTCAGCAGTTCAGCAGTTCTACAGTTCAGCAGTTCTACAGTTCTGCAGTTCTACAGTTCTGCAGTTCTACAGTTCAACTGTTCTGCAGTTCTGCAGTTCTACAGTTCTGCAGTTCTGCAGATTTTGGAAGTTGGGTAGTTCTGCAGTTCTACAGTTCTACAGTTCTGCAGTTCTGCAGTTCTACAGTTCTGCAGTTCAGCAGATTTTGGAAGTTGGGTAGTTCTGCAGTTCTACAGTTCTACAGTTCTGCAGTTCTACAGTTCTGCAGTCCAGCAGATTTTGGAAGTTGGGTAGTTCTGCAGTTCTACAGTTCTACAGTTCTACAGACCAACTGTTCTGCAGTTCTGCAGTTCTACAGTTAAACTGTTCTGCAGTTCTGCAGTTCTACAGTTCTGCAGTTCTGCAGTTCTACAGTTCTACAGTTCGACAGTTCTGCAGTTCTACAGTTCTGCAGTTCTACAGTTCTGCAGATTTTGGAAGTTGGATAGTTCTACAGTTCTCCAGTTTTACAGTTCTACAGTTCTGTAGTTCTGCAGTTCTACAGTTCTGCTGTTCTGCATTTCTTCAATTCTGCAGTTCTACAGTTCTGCACTTCTACAGTTCTGCAGTTCTGCTGTTCTGCATTTCTACAGTTCTGTAGTTCTGCAGTTATACAGTTCTGCAGTTCTATAGTTCTGCAGTTATACAGTTCTGCAGATTTTGGAAGTTGGGTAGTTCTGCACTTCTGCAGTTCTACAGTTCTGCAGTTCTACAGTTGTGTAGTTCTGCAGTTCTTACGTTCTACAGTTCTACAGTTGTGTAGTTCTACAGTTCTACAGTTCTGAAGTTCTACAGTTCTGCAGTTCTACAGTTCTACAGTTCTACTTGAAATGATGCTTAAAATCCAGTGGACATCAGCCCCCTTCCGTAAACCTCAACTCAACTTCCTATGGATGCAGTAATTCATCATAATAGTACACATTATTGTATTAAATTGAATTGAATTATTTTCATTAGGGATGCCCCAATACCACTTTTTACACTTGTTCACATATCCGCCGATACCGAGTACCGATACCAACTTTGACTTAAATACGGTACTTTTTTTTATCTTATCCCAAATAAAATATAATAAGTTTGAAAGAACAGCGTTTACTGGTTGAGGAACGGCACATTTTGAAAAGTTTCAGAGCTAAAAAAAAACAAATTGCCACAATGCAGAAACACATGCAGGTAGGAAAGCAGAACCTTTTAATCCAGCTGCTGAAACTCAACTTTTGGTTTCAGAACCAGTATGGTTTGTGACCATATTGCTGCTACTTTTTATTTCTCTACATTTCCCACTTTTCTTATTTATGTCTACCCTTTTTTATTGTATTATTTTATTTATTCAATAATTGCTCTTTGGGTATAACTTGGACCTTGAGATCACAATTGCGTTTCACCCCATGTACCACATGTGATGGGAATGACAATAAAGTCTCCTTTATCCTTTATCTGAACCAAGAAAACACCACAAGTTACATTAAATGTGTGTTTAATGGTAATAACTATCTATGACTGGCTTTTACTTGGGGTTTTCAACGTCTGATTTCAGAACTAAGTCTGCAAACAAAAATGTTCAGTGTGAAAAAAGAAATAAATGTAGGGCGTCAGTAAGCTTCATGGTATCGGGCCTTTCTAGTGCTTTTACTGATACTGTGTGTGAGTGCCAGTATCAGCGCCCCAATAAGTGCAACACTAGTTTTCTGCACGTCATACCATATTATTGTATCTGTGACTAGCATGTTGCATTTGCGCTAACATATTAGCTTGTGACTATGGTGTTAGTTTGGCACTCTGTGGCTTACAGTGCAAATCTAACACCATTGTCATTCTGTAAACCACAGTTTTCCTTGAATTATTATAATATATTATAATATTGAATGATCTAAATTAAGGCTGCACAATATTGAGATAACTGACATTGCAATATTTTGTTGATCTGCGAAATATATTTCAGTATTTAAAAAAAATACAGAATAAGGAATTGTCACCAGATGGTCTAGAGGTCAATGATCTGCTAATTCATGATATTAATAATACCAGCTGTGCATAGCTGTAATGGGAAATGAGAACCGTGGAAGTTTTTGTCTGATTTAATTTTGCTGTAGGTGACATTTCACATCCTGCGATGTAACTATTATGTGTACACACAGTACAATGACGAGGCTAAAATTATTAATTGTTTAGCCCTGATCTAAATTCATATCCTAATGGTTAGAGAAGTGGGTTTGAGGCCAAAAAGGTTACCGGTTCAAGTCCTACCAGCCTGTAAGAATTGGGGGTGGGGGGGGGGAGTAAAGGCTGTGTCCTTCTTTAGTCCATGGCTGAAGTGCCCTTGCCCTAACCCTCAACTGCTCCCTGGACATACTTCTACCTGTACCTTTACCTTTTTTTAAAGGATTGGGATTTTCCCCAGTTACAATATGCTTCCGGTGCTGGGAGGGTGCTGGGAAGGCTAGCATGTGCTTCCTCCAAAACATGGGAATCTCCACCACCATCTTTTCAAACTACCTCTAACGTAGAAGCTAACTGCTAATGCTGTTATGTCAGCTAACAGAGACCCACACTGGCTGGCTGAGGGAAGTGGGAGAGGACAGGCCGTCCCACCCATCCATTAGCACATTTAGCACATCAAAACAAAACTCTTCATTAGCGCCTCATGTTTTTAGCCGTGTAAACAGGATGCGCAAATGTCATCAAGCCAACGAGCCGATAATGTGATTCGCTGCCAGTGATTTTTATTGTCAGCGTTATCGATCAGTTGATGTAGTTCTTCACAAAGTTCTTCACGAGTCCCAGCCTTAGAATATTTTTTAATACAATTTTTAAAAGTGTATTTTGATTTTTAAGTTTAATAAAAAAGACGATGATTCCCGCTGGGGTGTCTAATTAGCTATGGCAGCCGTTTCTCCTCTAGAAGAACATCTTCAGCAGGTCAAGCTAATCCCTCTTAATCACCCTCTGATGAACTTTAAAGCATCACTAGAAGTGAGAGGATGGGAAAGAGGCCTGAGTGGAGTCTAAGAGAAAACAAGTGGCCTGGTCTGCTCTGGGGAAGTGGTCTCTAGTCGTTCCCACTGAACGCTCCGTCAGTTAGGTGAACGCTAACATGGCCGTATCCCTGAAGGCCCGTGTCTGGGGAAAGCTGTGCGATGATAGCGGGCTGTCATCTGCGGGATTGAGTCCGTCCACTTAACATGTGCTGTTGACCCAGCTGCTCCCGACGATGCTGTGACAGCAGCCCTCTTGGGTTTTTGAAGTAGATGGTGCAAGACGATGCAACGTCTACTTGTCCCAGAGCTTTCTCTGTCGAGTGAGAGCTTCGGAGGCAAGCACATGCCTTTCCTTATGGGTTCTTATGTTTGTGTGCTTTCAACAAATGAAATCTGCTCTCGAATGGTCACAGACGGAACATCAGTGATGCACACGGTTCTCATTTTAGCACCCATGGAGTTATGGGGCATATGACCTGCCCTAGGGAGTAGCATTCCACTGCATTGCCTACAGTCAGCTAAGACGGTTGGCACTGTACATACCATTAATATCTGTATTATATTTAGGCACTGGATCCTGTGGTGCACAGAGCTGACAGCTGACTCCCCAGCACTGTCATCCTTCTAGAATAAGGGGTTAACACCCAACTCTAGCCTCCAAGCTAGTCTTGTCATCCCACTATTGAAAGAGCAGTGGGCTGTTTGGTTATTAATATACCCTTGAAATTAGGAAAGACCCAGGCTTTAACCCTTAAAGCTTCCGGTCACTTGACAGCTTTTTTGACCAACACTTTTTAAGCTGTGCAGAATTTGTCGGTTTGTATTACGTTGAGGTTTAGTGTGTAGCAGGGCCATCTCTCCACTATGGCCAGTTGTGCCCCTCCTGAATGTAATTGGTGTTGGCACATACCGTTGTATGCAAAGGTTTGCAAATATGCAAATTCCATATTTTAAGTAAATACAAACAACAACAAAACAGAGTTAATTAACACTTCAGATATACTGGGAAGTAACTGTGCGTGAACATTTGCTAGAAATATTTTTAATGATAGTTTGCTTCATGTTTCACTTCCAAATTCATGTAGTTTGTGAAGGGGTCCCCACATTTTCTACAATTACATTATTCTGACCAATTATTTTAAACTATCGAGTAAAGCAAAACATTTTTTTTTTTTAAATGAAAGAAGCTGAGATTATACACAAAAATATCTGTATTTCCTTAATTTTACTGCTCTTGTACTGTAGTATTTATCTATGTAGATTTTTCGACGTTTTCAAAATCGGTATTTATCAATATACACAGTAATGTACAGAGAATATGATTATAATGTTGGTGCATCCCTATGTGGACGTAAATATTAGCAAGCAATGTGTTCTGTATATTTTGTCACATATCTCTGTGTATCAGGAATGCACCAATATGGGAATTGTTGGTAAATGTAGGGGTGGGCAATATGGTGATTTTGTATGGAAATCATTGTAAATTGTATTGTCGTGATACAAGCGAGCATATTGTGGATATCGTCAGTGCTGAAAGTTTTTAATTAGATGTGGTGTGGCTTATTTGGAGTATAAATCACTGTACTCAGTATAGGAGAGTATTTTAAAAGCAGTTTTTAAAAATCTACTATCACTACTGCTGCATTTTGTCTGTGTGTCTTTAAATATCGTGATATAATAGTTTTTTTTACCATATCACCCAGGACTAGGTCATCGCCAATATAGAGAATCATTTGGACAGGTGGACAGTATTTTTTTTGTATTGAGAGTAACTTTATCAGTCATATGTCAGTAATATGCTTCTTCTGAGAATAGATTTAGGGATGGGCAATAAGCATATTGAGGATATCGTCAGTGCTTAAACACTGTTAGTTGAATTAGAAGAAGAGCAGCAGGTTAAAATGAAAACACTGTACTCAGTTTGGGAGAGTATCTAAATAGTAGTTTTTAAGAATCTGTATCGTGAAAATGTCTTTAAATATCATGATACAGTCTTTTTAACCACATCGCCCACCCCTACATGGATATCGCCAGTGCTTAAAGGACACTGAGCAGCTGTGGGAGTGTAATTAAACTGTTTGTTTGGATGAAGAGCAGCAAATTCTAAATTAACTCTCTGTACTAAGCATAGGACAGTATTCAGACAGCAGGTTTTAAAAACCAAAGTGGTGTATTTTGGATGTGTATCGAACAAAATTGATCACAGTATGAGATAATATTGTCATATTGCCCACCCCTATATCCACGGTATACTCAGAAAATATGCTTGCTCATGAAAATGTCCATAAATATTGTGATATGATATTTTTACCATATCGCCCACCCCTAATTTGTGTACATTCGAAACTGGGACTAAATCCAGATCTGAACTTCTGTCCAATGTCGATCATTTTCTGTTGTTTTC